>NW_026998703.1:0-132137 GCF_035044405.1 Drosophila montana | reverse complement strand
GGGTTAATAAACTTTTCTGTACCTCGCTAATGTCCCGTAGCGTGCCTAATTCTTACTGTCCATCTACTTATGATCGCTGTTTCCAAAGTCCAGTTGCTGATCAGCCATACCGCCTTATGACCCACTTTCGCTCTATTCGCCGTGCTACGAGAGCTCTTTTCTTAAGCCTTCTTGCTCCTCTGCTCCTCCTGTTATCATTTTAGGAGTCATGGTTGTTTCAAACTAAACTTAAGCTATAATCGGATTCCTATTTAACTTCAATAAATCCTCTACTTGGTATTTGCTTAATAATGTGTTTTATTCTATTTTTACTTCATGTTTGTTTCTTATTAAAAGAAATTATTATAAAAGAATATATTAGTATATAACTCCATGTCGCTCCTTATTTCCTGTTGATAATTTGTTGGTCTCATATCTATTGTGACCCTGCGTCACAAACCCATTAGCGGCCTTAGAAAGCCCGGCCTTCTCCTCTGGTGTTTGCTGGGTAGGGCGATCCGGGGGTAACCTCGTCGTGCAAGGCCTTTCGGAAGGCGAGGCTCGCTACCTTGTATTAAGAAGGCGGGACACAATCTGGTGAAATCGGCCACGCTCGTGTTTATGGCGCGCGCGATATTTCCGGAAACATTTCGTCCCACGAACTATGATGCTGTCTGGTCAGACCGCTCGGTTGGGTTTTCCTGAGGAAAGTACGGTGCCGTGTATTGCACCTCTACGCCGATTGAACTCGGGAAAGCGTTGAACGTCCGACGAATTTCCGAGGGACTCTCGGAATGTTTGTGCTCTGCTGTCACCCTCTTCAAGGGGACCAATTCTACCCACTTACTGAACGCGGTGTGGAATACCAACAACATCATTTTCTCGTGTTTCGAGCGTGGTAAGGGGCCTACGAAGTCGGCGCAGAGGATGGCCCAAGGTTCCGTCACCTTTGCGCTAGTTGGGCTATCGTCTTCCTCACGCCTTGATGGCCCGCCGTAAGGGCATTGTGGGATTCCTGCAGGACTCTCTGCCGATGGCTGCTGGCAATGCACAATTTCCACGGGCCGAAATTGTCGAAGTCTACATAGTAGGAGTCACTCAAATACTTTAGAGAGCGTCGACAGCAGGCTTATAGGGCAGTATGATTCCAGCTGTGCAAGCGGCTAACCTGGTTTGGCGATCAGGATGATTTTCACACGTTTCCATTGCATCGGGAAGTCGCCATGAGCATGAAGTTGGAAATTATTGAGAGCACCGTGATGTCTTTGCATGGGAGTGCCTTGGCTGCTTTGTTGACGATTTCGTCCTACCCAGGGGGTGCAGTTCGAGCGCGAAGATGTGCTACTGATTGGGAGAGACATCTGCAGTGGCGCATCGAGTGATTCAACTAATTTACGTAGCTGTGCAAAATCTGCCTTCTCCTCCTCGAAGCCCGAGGCCAAAGTGAGCAATGGTCGGAGAGGCAAAAATGGGTTGCCATGTAATACTTCTTGTTAGCTTCCACACTGACAAGGTGCTGTTGTTGTCATGACCAGATGTTTCTAGAATGCTGTCTAGATTTTCCCTTTGGGTCCTAGCCAGCAGTCGACGAAGCGCTGACAATTTCTTCTTTGGCTGAGGGATCGTCGTTGCGTGGGTGCGTGGCGCAGTTTGTGGAGCTGCCCGTCTGGCAGCTTCTGTTATTTTTTCTGTGAGGAAGTTGACATAGCTCACCAGTTCCCTTACCATATTTCTAAGGTGTCCTCGAGGCAAGTCTAGTAGACATCCAGCTTAGAGCGCGGGAAGAGCATTTTGCCATTTAGGAGTCTCCTCTAGCTCAAACTATACCTGGTTTCCCAGGTCAGGTCCAAAATACTTTTTATTCTCAGATGCCCCTGTCTGAATCCCGCGTAGAGTCTGAAATCAAGCACCCTTGGAGTTGCAAAAGGTCTACTTAGATATCACCTTGCCTCTCCAGTGGCTTAGAGTGGCTTAAAGTTTCCCCCGCCATGAGTGTTGGGCCGCACACAGTCACTCTAAAGGCCGGTGGGCAGTATACTGACGCCAGGTTGAAGTCGTCTCTGTTGGATCCGAGTCGAATAACAGCGGCCTGCATATGCCAGTGGGCGACCTGATTAGGCTAGATGGTCCTCCATGTCTCATTCACCTTCGAGAAGACTCCGTTGGCGTTCCATAGTGCTACCCTAAGGGAAGTAATTTAAGGCATTGTGGGTTTTGCGCTAGTATTTATTATCGCTCTACGAGAGACATCATTCTGTCGAATCTGGCGAACAGTTGCTCCAGCCAGAGCTCAAGGGCTGAGTTGGGACGTCTTTCGAGGTTTCTCTCATGTCACTTTGTGTATGCATATTGCACTTATGGACTTAATGGGCTTGTAGTTGCCCTCCTTCCCAGGTCAACAAATCTCATGTTAAGTGGCTCGTTGTTGACTCTGCTACGCAAGATATATATATGGACGACGTGGTGCATTTTTTCTACCAATTGGTCAGAAATATCGTCAGATGGGACTTTGTAGTGGATATTTCTAAGCACGCTACGGTATGACCGGTCCTCTGTCAGTTGGTAGTGGTGGTGCTCGCAACAGTTGTCGCGAAAGTGTTTTGTCACGGCTCGGTTATTGTCCGAGGTTCGGCACTGGATGATATATATGGACGACATGGTGCATTTTTTCTGCCAATTGGTCAGAAATATCGTCGGATGGGACTTTGTAGTGGATATTTCTAAGCACGCTACGGGATGACCGGTCCTCTGTCAGTTGGTAGTGGTGGTGCACGCAACTGTTGTCGCGAAAGTGTCTTGTCACGGCTCGGTAATTGTCCGAGGCTCGGCACTGGATGATGCAGTCGCTAGAGTTGAGCGCTCTCACGGTATATGTGTCCGCTTAGGATGCAATCAAGTTCCTTGCAAAACGTAGCGAAGATTACGATGGCTGGCACAGTTATTCTGGGCAACCTAGGGGAAATTCGATTCGGTTGCAGGTGTGTTGCTGGTTGCTATTTTACCGCTTTTTGCCTGCTGGCCCTTGCAGGTGCAGCGTGCGAGGTAAATAGTGTATAATCTATATCTTCATCTACACTTTCCGCGGCTTTGTTTTTGGCTCTTCCTCCATGTCCATATAGTTATTACACAGCCTGCGGCTCGTCATGGTTAGTGTTAGTGGAGGTGCGTGTGCGATTACTGCACCTACGATAAGAGAATGGGTTATAACAGGTGCCGCTGCGATATAAGTTAGGGTTAGTGGAGGTGGGTACCGCTGGGATTATCTTCACCCGCGAATATATATACTTTATGGGATCGGAGATGCTTCCTTTTGCCTGCTACATACATTTGCACAAATATATAATACCCTATTTAAACATTTTAAATGGGTTCAGTGTATAAAATTAGAAGAATAAATCTTTAATGAAGCGACAATTGTGGGGAAAAAATATATATAATTTTATGGAAAACATTTTAAACTAAGCAATTGAATGAAACGGAAAGAAAGGAAGTGAATCGGAATAATGTGATAAGCACGACCACAAGTGTGGAAGGAAAAGAAAAATAACATAACAAATAAATCGGATTTAAATTGATTAAAAAAGTTTAAAAAAAAGAGAAAATAGTGTGTTAATAATTAAAGATATAAAACAGTGAATAGGAAGGTAACTCTTTTATTTATTTATTAATAATTTTATTGGTGGAACTCTAATAAAAAAATTCAAAAACATGAAATAAATAATAAAAGAAGATAGTTTAATAAAATGAAAATAAATAATGACTGTGAATGAGTTAATAATAGAAAATAAATAATAAAATAGAAATTACTTAACAACATAATTAACAAAAAAGTGAAAAACAGTGACCAAAAAGGGTTGGAACAATAACGAATAAAAAAACGAAAAAGAAAGAAACAAAAAACCGAACGCCGGAGCCCAGGTACTTTATAAAAAAATAATGAAAGAAGGATACGGGTTAGTGTAAAAATCCTGGTGTGCGTTGGAGCCACCAACGTCGAAAGGAAGAGTTGGAGAGGCTCGCTCGTGATTTCGGGCTGAGCGAGGAAGGGTGGGGTGAAGACCTGCGCCGTTGTTTGGCAAACTTCGTTTTTAAGGGTCTGCATTCAACTAAACTACGGACTCAGCTAACCGAGTTGGAGGCCAAGTTTATGCTAGCTCTGGAGCCCTAGATCGCCGAATGGGACAGACCGTGCACGACGGTAAAATCCAAGTCAGATTCTTTTAGAGGCCCTCGAGGAGCGGGCAATATCGTACATGGACAAGCTACCAAGGGCGATGTTCGAAGTAATGATAAGTGAAGCCGCGCTGTGGATCATGACAAGCAGGCTACGCGACGTGTCATAAGTCGCGTTTAAGAAGGGGTTTCTGGAGTTCTTCTTATAGCCGCGGTCCTTTGAGCGTCTAGAGAACGAAATTCGGGCCAGCCACCTACGAGATGGTGAATAGTTCAAGCACATGCGGGCGTTAATGCACCATGCCGACTACAGCCCCGAAAGGGAACTTAGTAGGGTTTACGAGAACGCGGTATATGGATAAGACAATACGGATAAGACAATAGGGTCAGCAGTATTCGTTAGACTCACGATCTCGAGTGGGGTGTGGGATAGGCACGTATCCGGGCGTATCCATTTCGAGCAACTCTACCGTCGGCTGTCGGGACGGCTTCCGGCTGAGCGATCTCCGGATCGTTGTCGATGCAGAAGCCGCAAATAGAATTATCGGTCAGGAACAAATGACACCAGTTAAGCGGCAAGAAGGTCATGTTATACGGGAATGTCCTAATCAACAGGCCATTTTTGTTTACAATGAGGCACTAGAGGGGTGAGCAGTCAGGAATGTTGTAGGCTATCGGCTCAGCAGCGAAGCCAACGGAGTCCGGAATCGTCGAAGGGGGTCGTGTCGTAGCAACGATAAGGATTGGCTGGGGCGGGGCGGGTACGCGGCGACGATCGACTCTGGCGCGACCCGATCTTTCATAAGCGAAGCATGTAGCCAACAACGGACAAATCAGGGAGGTTCGGACTAGGATACGGCTACCGGACGAATCGGGGTTAGATGTCGCACGAATGGTACTAATAGATCAGCTGAATCTAGGGTTTGACTTCCTTTGTGCGATAGGGACGAGGACACGCTGCGGAAACAGCGAGATCATTTTGGAGACGATGGTGAGGCCAGGGATTCAAGAAGGGGTGACAGTCCGCCTCGCATAGGGAATCCCAAAGGCGAGGCCATGGTTTCAGTAGGAGGAAACAGTCTGCCCAGTGGAGGGAGTCCCGGAGGCGCGGGTGGGCAATAAAGGCGTGGTCAGGGTACCAGTTTTCAATGACCAATATGGAGTAGCAGTGCCGAACCGGGAGCTTATAGGGGACTCGACGAGAAGTAGGTGGGAAAGACAGGAGACGACAGAGCGTGGAGCTGGGAAGAGTGGCCGGATCCGACGTGCTGAGGAATCATCCTCGCACCTCTGGGGGAGTCGTGCTAGCAGGCGAACGAGCCGCTGGAGTTCGCAACGAGGCTTGCCGGGGCGAAGAATCTGAGGAGGGGAGTCTGGACAGTGAGGACGTCTGGCCAGCAGATCTGGAGTCTGAGCTACAGAAGGAGGAGTTGGCATATTTCCAGCCATCGGATCGTGATGAAAGACAATGAGCCCATAAAACAGAGGTACTACCTGAGGAACCATCCCGAAGGGAAAAAGAAGACGGGGGATGGCGGATGTGCATTGACTACAGGCAGTTTACCGCGCATTCAGTCCCAGATGCATACCCTGTACCCTTGACAAGCCACATACTGGAGCGTCTAGGATACGCGCGCTATATCTCGATGATGGATTTTAAACAGGGATACTGGCAAACACCCGTGGGGGAAGTATATATGTATATGCCATTTACGGTCCCAGGCAGAGGGCTATACCAGCTGAAATTGATGCCCTTCGGTCTGCACTCCGCGTGCGCTACTTTCTAGAAGACTTAGACTCCGTAAAGGGCCAGAAACTAAGCTTTACGCATTTGCCTACTTGGACTTCATCGTCATAAGCACAACAAAGGAGCAGCATGTAGCCAATCTAAGGGAAGTGTTCCAACGGCAGAGAGAGGCTAATTTGAGGCTTAACCAGGAGGTTAATTGAGACAACTCAAGAGCGGCCAACAACAGCTCCGATCATGCTGCAGACGAACACGAGCACCGACCACATGGCGCTCGAGTAATGAGCCCTTGATGGGCGCTTGATGGGCCCTGGAGCTACAGCAGTTCCAATTTAAACAATACCGGCGAGGAAAGCTGAACGTGGTTGCAGATGCGTTGTCCAGACAGCCACAAGAAGCATGCATTCAGGCCGTGGAATAGCAATTGCCCTGCTTTCGCCTTCGCTAATCTCAGCTCACTGTGAATTTCGAGAAACGTCAATTCGGGAGAGAAGAATTGAGTCTATGGCAGCTCACTATGTATGACAATCAATGGATAAAGATATAGCAGGAATTGTAAGTTCCTGTATCCAATACCAGAAAGTCAAAGTGCACCGTCACACTAGGTCACCCTTGGCCAACTATGCATCCGTGGATACTCGCTTTGAACACATCAACATTGTAGGCCCATTGCCAACATCAAACTGATACCAATACTGCTTGGCATATATTGACCGCTTCACGAGATGGCCGGTAGCAATTCCGTTAGTCGATATTACGGCGCAATTGGTAGCTAGCGCACTCATCCATGGCTGTATTGCTAATTTCTGAATTCCGTTCCGCATTACAACAGATTTGGAACGGCAATTCAAGTCATCCATCTTTAGAGAGCTCGCCAAAATGTTTGGCTTCATTCAACTCCGCACGACTGCTTACCACCCGCAATCAAACGGTATTATAGAACGATGGCACCGATCTGTGAAAGCTGCAATCAAACGCTCCGACCCAGTAAGTTGGAGTTAGCACTGCCGACATCGGTTACAGCCGGGTGGAGATGGTTTATGGCACCTTTACGCATACCTGGAGAATTTCTATTGCCACGAATAAATCGGCCCACAAAATTTAAGTTTGTTGCAACTATTCGCTCAGCGATAGCAACCCTGTCAATATCAAAACCAGCACATCACCAAGTCCCGAAAGACTTTATACAACCAGCGCTGACTGACTCCAAACAAGTTCTCATCCGCATCGACCGAGTCAAAACGCCGTTGAAACCAAATACTACCGAAGGTCCTTTCGAGGTATTGACAAAGCATAATAAATATTTTCTGGTGAAAACGCATCACTGGGATATAAAGGTATCGATCGACCTCATCAAAGCCGCGTACATTTTCGATACAGATACACATCCTACAAGCAGACAAGTTACAGGCGAGTTAGTAACGACGGATACTTCTACAACACCACCAGAACGACGTACAAAATCTGGAAGACATATTAGGTTTCCGTCAAAAGACCGATCCTATCAAGAAGATTAGAAGGCGGTTTTGTGGCAACTCGCCACTTTATCAAACCACATTGTCATTCATAGCCTTAACATAATCGAAATATAATGTATTAAGTTTGACCTCTGTAACGATAATAGTACCGATAGTTGTTAAGCTTATCAAGCATATCTAACAGATACATACGAATACTAACTGACTAACTTGCACGCATTGCACCATTCTCTTATTTTATATTAATAATGTTATAAAATAAATAAAGTTGGTGAACAATAACACCAAAATCTTTTTGAACCACCCCTTTTAATTAAGATTGTGGTCCATTGGTGGGTTTTTGGTTCCATTTCAGCAACGCTTGATGTCATGGTAGGCTATCAGTAGCCTCTCAATTGGTCTAAGAGTGCATGTCGCAATTGTACTCTGGAATGCCACACGTGCACACAATACCATTCACAAGCATAGCCTTCTTCTTCAGTAGGTACGAAATTAAATTCTACAAAAGCCAACAGAGCCCCAATAATATAGACGAATATTACTAAGAACAAAAAATCAAAACATAAATAACTCCAATATTATATAAACTAACAAAATAACTTAAGATATATACATTTTCCTGGGTCTACGGGCTTCGAAGCTCTTCCTAACTACGGCCAGTACACATCCAACGCAGACGTAAAATGAAACAAAACAAATAGTAATTAATAAATAATATTTACGAAAGCAACCCTTATATCACATCTTTTATCACAGGGTTTTTTTATATCAGATACCACTACGCTTTGATGAACAGTCGCGAACGTTTCGCCACCGTGCAATCGCCATAAACCGCCCTTAACTTAAACAAAAAAAAATCCCCTGCCAGAGATCATGCTAGCTAGATCCGCCTACACACTGCGCAATTATGGGTTACCAATACGTGCTACATAAGACTTCAAGTTAGTGGGTCCTGCATGAATTGTTTTCATATATTTATGAATCCGCTACGACTTCAACGAAGCCGTATTGTTACGAAACTGCTTGTTTCGCATTAGACCTTGCCGGCTGGCTCCCGTACTCTGCACAACCTACAACACTGATACACAAAACATCTCTAGCAAACGGGCTTATACAACACTGCAGCAAAAATAAACAACAGAAATGAACAACCCAAAAAAATTTGTTATGAAATTAATAGTAAAAAAAAAGTAGCGACACTGATATATATGATAATTCCAATAACCTTCAAATACAAACGGCTGCACGCCTAATACAATATTTATTGACTGATAACACAGCTGCCAATCAATTTATTGAGACCCCGGACAAGCAGAGCGATCTCTGTGCAGGCGAACGAAAGGAGTTAACAAAAACATTGGACAGTCCATCTCACAATCTAGGCGAGAGACAGCTTTTGTGCAAGAACCGAGGCGGTTGCGCTTGCGCGGCGGCGCAGACATCTGTGGCAGTCATAACAAAGAGTCTCAAACGCGGGTCGTCTTGGAAAGGGAGAGACATAGAAAACAATAGTGATGGTGGTCGCAAAGCCATATAATAATTAAAATAATAGAAAAAGAAGGTGTTATATCCAAATCCTCTGTGTAAAGCTTTTCAGTCGACAAAATCCACTCAAAATCCCAAACAAGCCATTAATGTGCTCGCATGCCAAGAAAGTGCCAAGTATCCGCATCAAAGTTTTATACAAAATTATAAAAAATAACCATATACATGTGGAAATGCAAGTGAAACATATTTAAACTAGTTTGAGGTTCTAGTCGGGAGCTTCCGACTAGAGGATACACTAAACCCTCTTTTCCAACACCAAATGCAGCTCGCGATACGCACTCGTTTGCTTAAGAAATAAGGATAAATTTAAAAGATAAATTAAAAAAAAATCGTTTTCTTGGCAGGATTCGAACTCGCACTACCTGCCGCCGCCTCTACCCAACAGCCACACCATTATTGAGTCTTAATGAGAAAAATACAAATTAAAATAGCAGCACAGAATACAATACAATCGCAATTGCTATGCTGTTGATAGAATTCAAAGCAGATGCGCATGAATGTGTGTGTGTACATGTATACAGAAATTCTTGAAATTTGCGCTTGCTGCTGCAAACCCGTAGGCAGTTAAAACACATTTTCTTTCGTGTTTCTTTGTTTTTGTTGAAATTTTCTACATCTAATTGTACTATAAAATATTCGTGTATTCTCAAAATGACCAGTGCATTTAATTGTGGATTATATTGGTGGGCAGCATATGTAAATTGGTTTATTTACTTGATTTATAGCTATGTGCTGGAAGCGGGGTGGTGGCGATAGCTACAAAATAAAAGATAATTGATATATTCTATTCAAGATTGGTGACTCTAGCTCTTATTTTTTTTAAGCAAAATTGCTCAAAAAACAGGATTTCGATATCGATTTTTATCGATTACTTGGAAACGGGGCAAGTTATCGAATATCGGGAACAAACTCGATCTGGGCGGGCACTAGGAAGACCTACAGCTTTCAAGTCTCTAGCTCTTATAGGTTCTGAGATCCTTGCGGTCATACATACGGACAGACGGACGGACGGACAGACAGACGGACATGGATAGATCGACTCGGCTATTGATGCTGATCAAGAATACATATACTTTATGGGATCGGAGATGCTTCTTTCTGCCTGTTACATACATTTGCACAAATACATTATACCCGTTTTACCCATTTTTAATGGGTTCAGGGTATAAAAATAGTTTCCTCGGTAGGGTTCAAACTTGCAACAGACCACACTACTTGCCACCGCCTCTGCCCAACAACCACACCAATTATTGAGTCTACATAAGATAAAAAAACGAATTTAAATAGCTGCACGGAAAACAATACAATCGCAATTGCAATGCTGCAGCGTCAACATGTTGATAGAATTCAAGCGGGCAGGATAAATTGGTTTATTTACTTGATTTATAGCTTTGTAGTGGTAGCGGGAAAATGGCGATAGCTGTAAAATGAAAGATACTTGATATATATATTCTATTCTAGAAGCTACATGTCAAGTTTAGTGACTCTAGCTCTTATTATTTACCAAAATTGCTCAAAAAACAGGTTTTCGATATCGATTTTTATCGATTACTTGGAAACGGGGCAAGTTATAGAATATCGGAAACAAACTCAAACTGCGCAGGCACTAGAAGGACCTACAGCTAAAATTTCTCTACATATGGGCAGGCGGACAGGCGGACAGATGGACAGAGGGACAGACGGACGGAGAGATAGTCGGACATAGCTAGATCGGCTCGGCTGATGATGCTGATCAAGAATATATATACTTTATGGGGTCGCATATGGCTCCTTCTGCCTGTTACATATGTTTGCACAAATACATTTTGCCCCTTTTACACATTTTTAATGGGTTCAGGGTTTAAAAAAGTTAAAAATTTCCAGCTAATTACCACAAAATCAACAACAACAAAAAAACAAACCAAATAAAACTTCTAAGCACCATGGAGCGCTTCATCGGAATTTCAGAGGGTGAGTTCTGAGACAACGTTTTATTTTATATTATATTCTTTCCGATCATTTCAACATTTAACAAAAAAAAAAAAATAATGAAACTAAAGAGGAAAAAAAATCAAAACAAAAGAAATCGGAACACGAGTAAGATACATTAAGTCTTGTCCAACAAGTGCGAACGCATTGCGAAGATGTTGGAAAGGGTTATTCTCAACCGGATCTTGCAGCTCACAAGCGTGACACAGGCGATTCCAAAGTAGCAGTTTGGCTTTCGAAAACGTCATGGAACCCCGGAGCAACAAAACCGAGTGGTCAATTTTGCACTGGAAACCATGGAGGACAAGAATATGTGGTGGTAGTGTTCTTGGATATTCAACAAGCCTTCGATAGAGTATGGCACCCAGGAATTATCAGCAAATTAAAGAGCCTCTTACCGCCACAATTGTTCCAGTAAGTGAGTAGCTTCTTGAAGGATAGAACATTTTGTGTAGTCGTGGATGGTGAAAAGTCGACAAATCTACCCATATGCGCCGGAGTCCCAAAAGGCAGTGTCCTCGGTCCCACTCTCTAGACAATATACACAGCAAACATGCCAACAACCAGCTCGGTTACAGCAGTGGACAGGGAGGATGTCCTTATTGCCACGTATGCAGCTTACACTGCTGTGCTGATCAGGAGTCCTCTAATAGGCACTGCCACCGAGCCGTTACAAGAATGCCTGGGTAGCTTCGAAACATTGGCCTTAGAATGGAATATGAGCATCAATAGTAGAATATGCGCAAATGTCACATTTGCTACTAGGAGAGAGTCCTGTCCAGGGGTAATGTTGCTCGGCTCCACTTTAAAGCATGGACCCGCACACAAATAACTCGGAGTCATTTTGGACATACAGCTCACGTTCAGCAGACATATCACGATGGTTCATCAAAAAGTTTTGTCTAAAGCTACAAAGATGACATGGCTACTTTCTGCTAAAAACAAGCTTTCGCTTAAAAACAATGTAAGGATTTACAAATCAATACTGACTCCTATATGGACCTATGCACTGCAAATGTACGGGATGGCCGCAAAATCCAACCTCAACAAAATAAGAGTAGCGCAGAGCAAAATTCTTAGAAGGATTAGCAATGCTCCTTGGTATATGCGTACGAGGGACATCGAGAGAGCCCTAGGAGTTCCCAAAGTAGGAGACGTAATCCGTCAGCATGTCGAAAGAATCTTTGAGCGCCTTTGCTCTCATCCCAACCCACTAGCAAGGCACCTAACTTCTACTGGGAGAACAACAATAAGGTGACCCATTACAGGAGTCTGTCTCTCTAGGGCCAGAAAGATCTACCTAACAGAGCCCTATAAGACATGTCTCTTTAATAAAATATATAATACTAGCGGGTATTACGCGGACTTGCCCGTGGCACGTATGTTATAAAATCAATGTTCTCAAACAAATGTGAAATGATTTTGAAACTGATCGGACAGTAAACAAATAACTTTCATACAAACGTTTTCCGCCAATTTACCACTGTTGCGAGTGGAATTTCCCAAATCGCTGAATCAAGTATTCATTACATTCTTATGTAGAGCTTTGAAAATAAGTTTGAAGCAAATCGGACACAACTTAAAACTTCGCACAAAAAATCTTTGAGTCGCATTCCACGCGAAAAAGTTTGGATTCTGCGAAAAGTGTGAAACACGTCTTTTTCTTATAGATCTTTGGAAACGAATTTGAGCGCGAAACGTCACCCACCAAATTTTTAACCTCCATTTCCACCAAGGAGGAACGGATTTTGCGAAAAGTGTGAAACACCCCTTAAATTAATTTGAACAAAGATCTTTGAAAACAAGTTTGAGGCCGATCCGATAGTAAACAAAAAAGTTACATACAAACGTTTTTCGCGATTTTTCCACACTTGCGAGTGGAATTTCTCGAAGCTCCGTCTCAACGTGCACCTACATCACATAAGGTAGCTACAGTGAAATTTTCAGCTTCCTAGCTCTTACGGTTTGGGCTGTGCGTTGATCACCAATCAGTCAGTCAGTCAGTCAGTCAGTCAGTCAGGACAAACAGTTTTATATATAGAGATAATAAATAATCTGCAGAATATAAAAATAAAACTTTTCGCTTTATAGCCTTATACACCTAAGACTAATTTGTCGTAAGTCTTGTTAAATGTTTTCCCCATATATAACTAGCTTAAGCTGCCATATTAGGTAGAAGTGATCTTGTTAACAATAACATATATATGCATTTAATAAAAGAAAAAAGTATTTTTCAGTTCCTAGTTATTGTCCCATATTTTATGGAAGTGTTCTTATTTAGATAAAGGGTTAGGTTAAGCCTCTGGATTTCGATCAAATGGGAGTATGCTAAATTGTTTCGACCGATGCAATATCCAAGCTCAAATAAAGACGTCGGAGACAATTAACAACAACTTTAATGAGCTGAAGATTATATAAACATGAGGATCGTCCTTGTTACTATGTTAATTTGTCAGAGCAATGAAGTAGTCGTTTAAAATACATCATCAAATAAATAGCTCACTTGTCTTCGATTAAAGTTTAGTAAATCTAAAAAAAAAATCTCTTTGAATTGAGTAATTACTTTGCATACAATTGTGGATTTTAAGTGATTATTTAATTGAATACCTTTGACCGAAATTATTGGTATTAAGTTTGTTGCTTAGCAATTCATTATTCGACCATTCATTCATTCGACCAGCGCAAATAGTCAATCTGGCCGCACGAATCAAAATAAGTCGTCTCCTAAGCCTCCAGCAATCCGTGTGCCCCAAGTTAACAAACTTCACGAGTTGGAGAGGGCACTCAACGCTGTTGTAACAGACAAGGAATACGACGTGCGAACATCCAAGTTCGGAGTCACGCGTATCTACACTGCCAATGCTCGACCGTTTCGATCAGTTGTTAGAACGCTAATCCAACTAAACTGTGAGTTTTGGCACCACCAGCTGCGGGATGACAAACCTTATAGACTAGTACTTAGGGACATTCACGCCAATGTCCCAAAAGATCTTATAGAGCGCAAATTCTCGGATAAAGGATTCGCAGTCCTTAACATATATTGCCCAAGAAAGAGCAAATAAATAACGCGAAGACTAGACAAAATATGTTTTACGTTAATATCAAACGTACCTCAAATGTAGCCGAAGCAGTTAAAAAAACCCATATAGGAAATCACAGGGTTACAGTAAAGAAAGCAGGTCGCAATAACGAGTTGTTTCAATGTTTTATTTGTCAAGACTTTGGGCATACGCGGAACTATTGTCTTAAAAAGCCAGTCTGAGGCAAGTGCGCAAGCGATCACCGTACCGACTCCGCATCTTGTGAGTTGAGGTTGCTTGACAGCAACACATGTGCTAACTGTGGTGGGGACCACATAGCTAGTTTCAAGGGCTGCAAAGTAAGAATGGAAAATAAACAAAAAGTGCAGCAAATGGGCTTACGTTTTCTCACAAGCAAAACAAGCATGCCAATACGAGTACCAGACAAGCAAATGTACCGGCTGCAGTTGTCCAAAACGGCTATTCCTATGCTAACATGGCAAGGTCAGGTAACGTAGTACATAAAAAGACTGCTGAGAAAAATGTCGCCACAATAAAGGAAAAAGAAATAGATGATCGAGGATTTAGTAAAAAGTTCCACTTATTAGATAAATCGATTCAGGACTTAAATTTGAGAATGGATCAACTGTTCAAACTGACACAAGAGACGATGGAAGCTAACAAAGCTTTTCGTAAACTGGTTCAGCATATCATCTCCCTAAAATCCAAATGACCAACCCGCATTTAAAAATCGGATTGTGCAACGCACGAGGTTTGCTTAAGAACAATTGTGAACTTAGGCTCTTCCTTAGTGCCCACACTATAGACATAATGCTGGTAACTGAAACACACATGCGTCTTGGACTGAAAACGTTTTTGCCCGGCCATGAAATTTACAATACTTATCACCCTAGTGGTAACTGCAGAGGTGGAGCCGCGGTCATTGTGCGATCTTCTGTTCGTCATTGTCAGAATAAGCCCATATCGCGCACGCGTGTCCAAATTACTAGTGTGAGCGTGCACACAAACTCTGGAAACAGCACAATTGCTTCCTTATATCTTCGAGGAAAATGCTTACAGGAAGCCAGCTGCTCTTGCCAAATCCTGGCCACAGGTAACCCAACTATTTATTCATATAACACCCAGCTCACCCCGTCTGCGGTGGACTTTTTCATAACAAACGGGATTGCTTGGGATAGGCTCATAGTTCAATCGCTATATGAAATCTCCTCGGATCACTTGCCCATACTGGGAATAATGCATCACACACCACAATTCAGGTTTCGTAGGCAAGGACTCCTCCCACCTGGATCCTGTTGAAACGTTTAGAGCTGACCTGGACAGAAGAATTAATCTCAACATGGACTTAAGCGTTCCGGAGGACATTGAGGACGCAATCTCCGGGTTCATGGAAAATATAAGGCAAGGAGCAAATTGCGCTTCGCCTATGACGCTGCAACAACCATATCAACGAAGGGAAGTGCAGCTGCCGACCACAGTTAGTTCTCTGCTTTGCTTAAAGAGAAGAGTCAGAAGGGAATATGCCAGAACGGGTGATGAACGTGTTCATCGAATCTATAAAAGGCTTGCCAACCGTCTACAAAAGGTCCTAAATAGGTATAAGCAGCCTCAAATCGATCGACTTCTGGACGACGCAGGAACAGATGCATCCACAAACTATTCGCTCTGGAAACTGACAAGGCGCTTTAAGAGACAAGCTATCCCGAAGGCTTCAATCAAGGATCCATCAGGTGGCTGGTGCTATACGAGTCAGCAGAAAGCCGAATCCCCGCAAATAGTCTGAAGAGCCGGTTTATGCCAATAAACCTAACATCGGAATGCAGAAAAAGAAAGTTCAAGGAATCGCTGGAAACCCCATTCCAAATGTCTCCTCTAACCCAGTCACTCTGCCGGAGGTAATTTTGCAGATCAAAAACTTAAACGTTAAAAAAACCCCAGGCGAGGACCTGTTGGACAATAGGACTGTCAAACTTCTTTCTATATACTAGATCACTGCTCTTTATAGTTCCTTTGCTCAACAGCATTTTACAATAAGGACACTTTCCAAAGATCTGGAAGTCTGCACTGAACACGATGATCCCTAAGCCAGAGAAGCAGCTCACAAACGTAGACGCGTACAGACCAATCCCTCTCCTCCTTGCCCTTGCGAAGATGTTGGAAAGGGTTATTCTCAACCGGATCTTGCAGCTCACAAGCGTGACACAGGCGATTCCAAAGTAGCAGTTTGGCTTTCGAAAACGTCATGGAACCCCGGAGCAACAAAACCGAGTGGTCAATTTTGCACTGGAAACCATGGAGGACAAGAATATGTGGTGGTAGTGTTCTTGGATATTCAACAAGCCTTCGATAGAGTATGGCACCCAGGAATTATCAGCAAATTAAAGAGCCTCTTACCGCCACAATTGTTCCAGTAAGTGAGTAGCTTCTTGAAGGATAGAACATTTTGTGTAGTCGTGGATGGTGAAAAGTCGACAAATCTACCCATATGCGCCGGAGTCCCAAAAGGCAGTGTCCTCGGTCCCACTCTCTAGACAATATACACAGCAAGCATGCCAACAACCAGCTCGGTTACAGCAGTGGACAGGGAGGATGTCCTTATTGCCACGTATGCAGCTTACACTGCTGTGCTGACCAGGAGTCCTCTAATAGGCACTGCCACCGAGCCGTTACAAGAATGCCTGGGTAGCTTCGAAACATTGGCCTTAGAATGGAATATGAGCATCAATAGTAGAATATGCGCAAATGTCACATTTGCTACTAGGAGAGAGTCCTGTCCAGGGGTAATGTTGCTCGGCTCCACTTTAAAGCATGGACCCGCACACAAATAACTCGGAGTCATTTTGGACATACAGCTCACGTTCAGCAGACATATCACGATGGTTCATCAAAAAGTTTTGTCTAAAGCTACAAAGATGACATGGCTACTTTCTGCTAAAAACAAGCTTTCGCTTAAAAACAATGTAAGGATTTACAAATCAATACTGACTCCTATATGGACCTATGCACTGCAAATGTACGGGATGGCCGCAAAATCCAACCTCAACAAAATAAGAGTAGCGCAGAGCAAAATTCTTAGAAGGATTAGCAATGCTCCTTGGTATATGCGTACGAGGGACATCGAGAGAGCCCTAGGAGTTCCCAAAGTAGGAGACGTAATCCGTCAGCATGTCGAAAGAATCTTTGAGCGCCTTTGCTCTCATCCCAACCCACTAGCAAGGCACCTAACTTCTACTGGGAGAACAACAATAAGGTGACCCATTACAGGAGTCTGTCTCTCTAGGGCCAGAAAGATCTACCTAACAGAGCCCTATAAGACATGTCTCTTTAATAAAATATATAATACTAGCGGGTATTACGCGGACTTGCCCGTGGCACGTATGTTATAAAATCAATGTTCTCAAACAAATGTGAAATGATTTTGAAACTGATCGGACAGTAAACAAATAACTTTCATACAAACGTTTTCCGCCAATTTACCACTGTTGCGAGTGGAATTTCCCAAATCGCTGAATCAAGTATTCATTACATTCTTATGTAGAGCTTTGAAAATAAGTTTGAAGCAAATCGGACACAACTTAAAACTTCGCACAAAAAATCTTTGAGTCGCATTCCACGCGAAAAAGTTTGGATTCTGCGAAAAGTGTGAAACACGTCTTTTTCTTATAGATCTTTGGAAACGAATTTGAGCGCGAAACGTCACCCACCAAATTTTTAACCTCCATTTCCACCAAGGAGGAACGGATTTTGCGAAAAGTGTGAAACACCCCTTAAATTAATTTGAACAAAGATCTTTGAAAACAAGTTTGAGGCCGATCCGATAGTAAACAAAAAAGTTACATACAAACGTTTTTCGCGATTTTTCCACACTTGCGAGTGGAATTTCTCGAAGCTCCGTCTTAACGTGCACCTACATCACATAAGGTAGCTACAGTGAAATTTTCAGCTTCCTAGCTCTTACGGTTTGGGCTGTGCGTTGATCACCAATCAGTCAGTCAGTCAGTCAGTCAGTCAGTCAGGACAAACAGTTTTATATATAGAGATAATAAATAATCTGCAGAATATAAAAATAAAACTTTTCGCTTTATAGCCTTATACACCTAAGACTAATTTGTCGTAAGTCTTGTTAAATGTTTTCCCCATATATAACTAGCTTAAGCTGCCATATTAGGTAGAAGTGATCTTGTTAACAATAACATATATATGCATTTAATAAAAGAAAAAAGTATTTTTCAGTTCCTAGTTATTGTCCCATATTTTATGGAAGTGTTCTTATTTAGATAAAGGGTTAGGTTAAGCCTCTGGATTTCGATCAAATGGGAGTATGCTAAATTGTTTCGACCGATGCAATATCCAAGCTCAAATAAAGACGTCGGAGACAATTAACAACAACTTTAATGAGCTGAAGATTATATAAACATGAGGATCGTCCTTGTTACTATGTTAATTTGTCAGAGCAATGAAGTAGTCGTTTAAAATACATCATCAAATAAATAGCTCACTTGTCTTCGATTAAAGTTTAGTAAATCTAAAAAAAAAATCTCTTTGAATTGAGTAATTACTTTGCATACAATTGTGGATTTTAAGTGATTATTTAATTGAATACCTTTGACCGAAATTATTGGTATTAAGTTTGTTGCTTAGCAATTCATTAGATTTAATATTCGCTTAATTTCATGACTCGATTTTTATAGTGATACCAAGGGTGATCCGTTTTTGGTTCTACAGGAATACAAATGAATAAGAGCTTGCGTATCTTTGTCCGTAAAATCTGACTCAGTGAAAAGTTGGTCACTGGTAATCACAGCAAAACCCCTTAAATCAATAGCCCAGTTTTATATTCCTCTACTCTAAGTTATGAAAAGGGTATTCGTTTTTGTTTATGCCTGTGTATGTCTCCCATAAACGTCAAAGGAATTCGTTTGAAAGATGCCAGTCGAACATAGTTTTGAAGAAACAATAGAGCCGCAACAGCCTACCGCTGAACAAAGTGCGTGCATCATTTGTGGAGAACGTATAGAGGATACGCCGCCCTGCGCTTTCACCAAATTCCAGCATATTTTCCACAAAACTTCAATTGAAATTAGAGTGAAGACCCAAAATGTTCAAGTTGTTGTAACTTGTTCATCCTAACGATTTGAAGTGTGCAGTGGGAAATCATTCTCCCAAAGCATAAAATAAAAAAAAAAATTAGACAAATAAAGTCCCCCAGACAAAATCCCGTCCTTGCACTCGCTCGCTAGGTAGAGAATTAGAGCAAGCCGGTGATCAGTCTATCAGTCCCTAATCCTACTGGAAGAACAGACAGCCACCACTAGACAGGGAGTTGGACCTCAAGTGGAAAGCACACCCACACCGAAAGGAGCAGCCCCACGACCGCAACAACCACGTTTGCGTTATTCACCGAGGAAGAGAGGCAGACCAGTCAGACCCACATATCCACAACAGGAAAGCCCCAAACAGCTTGAAAATGTAGAGTCGATTGTCAAAGAGACAATAGCTCTTGCTCAGCAGCGTAACACCGTCAGAGCAGTGAGCGTCGGTAGAGACTGAGTCAGCGCACGGTTAAGTCGTCAAATTTAAAAGAGTTTTAAGAGAGAGGTTTGGAGCAAAATCGCAGACATCTTTCAAAAATGGGGAGTTCGATTTGATGGTACTCAAGAGGGTTATCGGATGAGGAATTCTTGAAAAGAATTAAAATCTTAACGCAAGTAAATCTGGATAACGATTTTGAATTGATAAATAAAAATATTCATCAGCTGCTGATAGGCAAAGCCAGTAGTTGGGTACAGCGTGAACAATATCGTGAGACTTGCTCAGTAACCGAATTGCGGGAGCAGATGCGCTCTCGAAAGCAAAACCCCGGAGAGTCGTTCGATTACTTCTACGAAGTCATCTATAAGCTCATGGATAAAATGTCTGTTAGTTTTGCTGAGGACGAATTGGTTCAAATGGCTCAGGGAAATTTGCTTACCGAATAGATTGTTGTCTGAAAAGGTTTTATCCATTTTGGAAATGCGTCGTCTTAAACATAAACGAGAAAATTTCTAGGTAGGACTCTCCCAGCGCCACTAAAAGCCAAAGAAACCGGTGCATATCGCATATACATCCTAGATCAAGAAAAGATCAAGGAAAATCCAACTAGTGGGGGTGAAGCGGAGATTGCCGCTGTTAATCGAGTAGTTTCTTCCAAAATCATTTGTTGGAATTGCGAATCTACAGGTCATCTGTGGGAAGATTGCTTGGCCGAGAGACGAATCTTTTGTAACGGTTGCGGAGCACCGCAAATTTATGAACCGAATTGTCAAACTATCAAGTGCGGGTCGGAAAACCGACAAGCGGGGTTATCCAGTCAAGACTGGATGTTCCACAAGTAGAATGTATCCTGAATTAAGCGAATAAAGTCGTTAAATTTTAGATAATAAAGTTGATAAAAACAATAAAAATGAAGTCAGATTAACTTTTCTACCATATCAAGTAAGGTTATTTAGTTAGAGATCGAATACTTTTAGGCCAAGTGAATAAGTGTCGACGTAATACAAATCGCATGCGAACATATTATGGAAAGCTGAAAGCTAGAAAAAATCTTTTAGTTTCTACGGTATTTCCAAACAATGTTGATAAACGTTCTCTATTTCGTTCCTACACTTAACCGAATTATGTTTGCTCGATACAGGAACAAATGTTAGTTGTATTGGATCACCACTAGCACAGAAAAATTTCTTGGAATATCCCAATTTTAATTAATCCTGTCGTACTAGGACTCCTTCGAGTGAAAATGAAATATTAAGATCCAGAGAAGGAAATTGATTTATGCGTGATACCTTCTATAGCCCAACGCTTGATTTTAGGTTAAGATTTCTGGCGAATATTTGCATCAGCTCCAGGAGTTGGCACTATCTCTACTACGGACTTGAAAACGGATCGCGGTTCAGATCAGTATCCCTTGTCCGGCAATCAGCTAAGACGCTATAAAGTCATTATTTCCGAATTTTGAGAAGAAAGGACTAGGGCGTACGTCCCTGATAAAGCACCATATCGATGTTGCAGGAGCCAGTCCTGTAAAGCAAAGACACTACCCTGCTAGTCTAGCCGTCGAAAAATTATTGTATGCGGAAATCAACCGAATGTTAAGTTTAGGGGTGATTGCTGCCTATGCAGAGTGCGTGAAGTTCTCCTATTCGATTAGTATTTAAGCCAAACAAGGTACGTTTGTGCTGAAGAAAGCTTAACGAAGCTACCAAAAAGGATGCCTACCCTTTGCAAGGCATCGAGGGCATATTTGCTCGCCTTCTAATGCCAAAAGCCAACTAAATTTCTAAATTGGATCTTAAAGATGCTAATTGGCAGATAAAGATGCGCAGCCATTGAAAGCTTTTACGGTACCAAGCAGATCCCTTCTCCAATTTACTTTTATGCCTTTCGGGCTATGTAACGCACCATGGACAATGTTTTCTCTCATGGATGATTTAATTCCAGCAGATCTATGCAATTTCGTGTATATTAAACTGTCCCACACAAAAGAATATAAAGCAAGAACGAGGTTTGCTCAGTGTAAGGGGCTGGTATAGACGCTTAATTACAACTTTTGAGGAAGTCTTGCTGTAATCTTGGCAATCGAAAAATTCCGATGTTATTCATTGACCTCGATACCTTCAGCCGTTACCATTGGTGGTATCCCTTTAAAAAATGCACTTCAGCGGTGATCAATGAGTTTCTGAGTAAACGTATCTTTGCAAAATTTGGAGTTCCCGATTCAATAATAAGTGACAATGAATTTGAAGTGTTATTGAGCAAATTTGACATTCAACCATGGCGATGACTATAAGCTATTAAAGAAAATATCTTTGTTGAAAGAATCCCAGACTGTGCAGTGGAATCAATTAGCATTGCTTAGGCAGGATATTACGAAAAATAGTTGCGTATGAACAGTGTGAGACAATACAATCTACGATCAAAACATGTGTCTTTTAAGATTGGCCAAGAGGTGTTTAAACGCAATTTGCACTTAAGTAAATTCAGACAAAATTACCACAAGAAATTAGGACCCGAGTTCGCGTATGTATGTCGTATAAAGAAAAAGTTGGGAAGCGGATCCTATATATTAGAAACTTAACAAGGAAGAGAGATTGAAACATTTCACGTAAAACTTTCAGATTATCTGTGTTTTTAATGGTCGCAAGATTTCTACCCCTATTTAACGGCACATATTTCGCTATAAAATCGGTTGCTTGGTCTTTCTAATTTGCTTTGAATTTTAAGATCCCTTTCTTTTCCATTTAATTTAGTAGTTTGTTAGAGTAGTTTAGTTTAAGTGGTTTAATGATAATGTGTAGGGATTTAAATTTAATTTTGTCGGGTTAGCCGAGACATCAACCTAGTTTCGAGGAGCTTAGACCTGATTAATTAACAGAAATTAGCTCGCTGTCTCAGTGACAAATGACAAAATGGTTCTTAAGTTTGCCTAGAGGTCCCCCAAAAAATTGCATTTCTGAGTTCGGTCTTTCCGTTTTGAGCTATCTTCGAGAGCAGATGGGTACATCTCAACCGATTAGTCCCAGCTTGCAAATTCGTCACGGCCCAAAAAACATAGAGGAAACCAATCTGCACAATATATAGCCCTCTAAGGATATAGCTCAGAGAATGTAAATCTCACAACCTTCACCTGAAAACGGCTGCAAGCCCGATGCAATATTTATTGACTGATAACACAGCTGCCAATCAATTTATTGAGACCCCGGACAAACAGAGCGATCTCTGTGCAGGCGAACGAAAAGAGTAAACAAAAACATTGGCCAGTCCATCTCACAATCTAGGCGAGAGACAGCTTTTGTACAAGAAACGAGGTGGTTGCAGACTTCTGTGGCAGTCATAACAAAGAGTCTCAACCGAGGGTCGTATTGGAAAGGCAGAGACAGGGAAAACAATAGTGATGGTGGTCGCAAAGCCATATAATAATTTAAAAAAATAGAAAAAGAAGGTGTTATTTCCAAATCCTCTGTGTAAAGTTTTTCAGTCGATAAAATCCACACAACATCCCAAACATGCCATTTATGTGCTCGCATGCCATATATTAAAAGAACGAAAAAAAGGAAACAAAATTATAAAAAATAAACATATACATGTGTAAATGCAAGTGAAACATACTTACAAAAATACAAAGAGAATCCATAAGTGTGCAGAGTAGCAGAGCATTGTCGCAAATGACTCTCAAACTGTACAAAGGGGAACTATATACCTATGACCAATATTTTTTTTTTCTTCTTCATTTTTTTAGTGTTTAATCGGAAATAGTAATATAAAATGATTTCTACCAAAAATAAAAAACAAGTAAGTAGCTCTAGTCGGGAGTACCGACTGTACCCTCTTCTACCAACACAAAATGCAGAGCTCCTTTGCTTTAGCAGTAATAAAAATAAATTTAAAAAATAAACAGTATCCTCAATAGGACTCGAACTTGTAACAGACCACACTTCTTGCCATCGTCTCTACTCAACAGTTGATTTGCTAATGAAAAAAAAAAAACGAATTAAAATTGCAGCACATACACACAGCACAGAAAACAATACAATCGCAATTGAAATGCTGTTGATAGAATTCAATAAAGACGTGCATGCGTGTACATATATACTGATATTCTTGCAATATGCGCTAGCTGCCACAAGCACGTGGCCAGCCACAACACGCTTTCTATGCGTTACATATATCATAACAATATTACAAAGCCCCCTACAGCACATATACAGCTCAGAATGCAATACAATTGCAATTGTAGTTGCAATGCTTTTAATAAGTATGTTGCTCAATAATGACGCGAGTGAATGAATGTGTGCACATGTATATGTATATCTACACGTGACATGTCAATATATATAAGCCCACGTTTATGTGGTTCGTATCCAATTTTAATGAAATTTCCTGCAGTAGATCTTAGCTTATTTAGAATATATTCTTGAGCCCTAATGAGTTTAGAGGGAAGTCATGAGAGTAGTGCAATAGGGCTTATATGAGAATAATAGCAATGGAGAATCGAGATTAAATGCAATTAAATAATTTGTCTTTCCCATCTTTCGACATGGGAGATCCGGTGGGAGTAATCATTCCTTATCCCTAGTCGCGGGTGGAGTTAATCCCATCGGCACCCACCTCCACTAACTTATATCGCAGCGGCAACTCTATTAATCCATCCTCATATCGTAGGTGAAGTAATACGAGCGACACCCACCTCCACTTACACTTACCACAACGAGCCGCAGTGCGGCGTAATCCTAGCGTCGTCCGTGATTGGTACGGTCGCCGTGCCACGGGGCAATCCATACATTCCCCGCGATTCAGTACTTTACAAATTTCTTTTGGGTTGGACCCGGGTAGACTGAGATCTGTATCCCGGCTTAAATCACTACTTTATAAAATGCATACTACACTTGTTAGACGCAAAACGATGCCTAATAGATTGATGATTTTATCGAGCCGGTGATGGATTTTTATTGTTGCAAGGAGATTTCTCATGTACCATATGTCCATGATGTCCAGGAGATTTCTCATGTACCATATGTCCATGTCCACTATCTGTCTCATATATGATTGGGAAAAATTATTTCTCAATTTCTCTTCTTCGCTTGTCATTGCCACGTACATTGTTAAGTTAGTCGTGTGCTTAAAATATTGAAAAATTTTCAAAATTGTCGTGTATCCATCCATTGCCGTAGTCCGCGTTCGAGTGGTCAGTCATTTTGGTTGTTGTCATCGTGACATAAAGTAGCAGATTCCAGTTCCTGCGGTGACGGTAAGAGAAGAAAATGTCTTTCTTCGAATGAAGTTACGAAAAATCATACTAACACAAACAGCTCCACACAATATAAACAACAAAATAACAGTATTCTTTTACATCATTGTGAATACCAATAGGCTACGATCAAAAACAATATAAACACTAAGATGAGTAACGCCATACAAAAAAAATTGAGAACGAAAACGAAATCAGTATCATTGCGCTCTCTCAGCCGAAAGAGCGAAAGGCTAAAAATATAATGTACTCTCAGCTTCGGCTCTATGAGAGCCGTGCAAGCAATTATGTTTGTATGTGTGTTAATATACATACATAACAGCATATTTGAATGTGTTGTTATTCACTGCTCTGGCTTTCGCTGGCAAAGAAATAAATGTTAGTTTTCTAGCGCTGGTCATGACCTATCCCAAATTTGTTTTCACATAATGAATGCATGTTATGTATTGAGGTTGGCTCCGTAGAAAATATTTATTTTTAAGTCGACTTATGGATCATATGGATCCTCGCTAACTTCCACTGGGCAGGTAAGTGTTGCGTCCTTAATATGGCGTTGAAGATCAACGTTATAAAAAGGAGTGCGCGCATTAGTAGGGCCTTCAGAGTGGTGTGGCATATTCCATCATGGCCTGGTGCTTTAGCCCTGGAAATGACTTTGACGACGTTGATCACCTCCTCCACGCGGATGGCGCCGATAGGTGGTGACATCTGTAGCGGTGTCTCCAACGCTCGGGCAGTTTCATCGAGCTCTTCTGGGGAGGCCAGATCGAAAGGTGTAAGCCGTTCCTCCAGGTGGCTGGCGAAGGTATCAGCTTGCTCTTCGTCTGTAAGGCAGTATTTTCCATTGTGGCGAAGTAGGGGAACATAACAAATATGTTATAAAACTATTAGCAAAAAAATAAAAAAACGGACACTGATCCTCTTATTGCTGACCCGGTACAAGACCAAGCCGTACCCACCCTTCTTGAGACGAACACCTTTACCTTGCCCCCCTCATGATTATCAATTTAATGGGCCCTACTCAACCATCACCGGCGCTCATAAATATATATGTTCTAGCGGGTATTGCCCGGTCCTGCCGTGGCCACGACCTTGACTCTACAAGTTGTAAGTAAGACTTTATCCTATTACCGGCGGATAGTATGGTTGGTTACTTGGTTATTTAAGTCGACCCATAATGTCTTCGACTCAACGTGTAGTTATATTTCACATTTCACATTTTCCACTGGAAAAAAAAAGTTTTTTATATAAATTGCCGCTCCCTAGCTTTTACTCTACCGTACTCTACCAGAAGAGCTCAAGGATGATAGGAGGTATGTTTAAGTTACGTTTTTTTGTTTTCTTAAGCCGGCAGAAGCAATAAAATTTGGGTCGTCCCCTTTCTGCAATATTAAATATGAAAATATTGCTGAAGATTGCCATCGGGACGAAGGCAACCTTATGGGCCTAGTCTGGCGCCCTCGGCACACTCTGGGGCGTCTCCTATGTCGTGGTTGGAGGAGGTTCTTGAACGATCTTCTCACACACCTCCCAGCGAGGTCTCTTGCTACCCGGTTGCAGTGTCGCTGCAAGCGTTCGTTGTACCGGTTGGCGAATGCTCCGACTTGGCTGTCTATAGTCTCCATTTTGAGGTCTCTGTGCAAGGTAGAATTTCTGACGTACCAGTCAGCACCGGTAATTCGGCGCAAGGCCAAGTTTTGGAGTGTCTGAATCCGTCTTCGATTTGTCCGATATGCAATGCCCCAAACCTGAATACCGTATCTCCAAGTTGGTGCCACCACGACGTTGTAAGCTGCCCGTTTGCAGCGAAGTAGCAATGGGCTTTTGAGGTTTAGTCGCCAGTTGGCCTTGGCCATCTTATAGCGGCACTGCTTAAGAAGACCGTCGATGTGCGCCCGAAAACAAAGCCTCTGATCCAGTACAATTCCAAGATAGTTGGGGCTTCTGCCAGGGTGAAGGGGGCTACCATCTATCCAGACTGTTGGAGCCTTGCCACGCCTCAGTGTGTAGTTGACCGCCTGGCACTTCGAGCTCTCAAGCAAGTGGATGTATTCCTGGGCACCGTCAGTGGCTCCATACTCGCAGTGGGCGAAGTAAAATATTGCCACGTCATCGGCAAATGTGGCCATCAAGTATTTGCCTGGGGTGGCAAACTCGTGTAGGTCATCCAGGATGGGGCTGTCTGCCGTGTTCAAATTGTAGAGAAAGGAGCCCAGTACGCTGCCTTGGGGGGAAGGCGGGTGCCTTCATTTTGCGAACAGGTGAGATTGCTGCTCTAACTTTGACTTCGAACTTTCGCTCCATTAGATAAGAGCGCAGAAGTAGAAAGAAGGGCGCGGGAAGACTCATCTTGATTTTCTGGAGCAATCCATTAATCATGACTCGGTCGAAGGCCTGCTTAACCTCTACAACGACTCCATAGCTGTAGTCTTTGTCGTCGTAAGCCTTAAGAATATGGTTAATCACTCTGTGAACCTGTTCAACAGCGCCATGCCCTCCCCTGAACCCAGGAAGGATGGCCATGTGATCCATAAGCCTTGAAAGTCGGGCGACAATCAGTCTTCCCCAGACCTTCGGCAGGGTCAGGAGACCGATCGGCTGATATGACTCGGGGTCATATTCCGGCTTGCCCGACTTATGGATTATATGGATCCTTCCACTGGGCAGGGAAGTGTTGCTTCCTTTATGTGGCGTTGAAGATCAACGTTATAAAAAGGAGCGCGCGCATAGGTAGGGCCTTCAGAGCAAGATAATACTATTTTAAACAAAAAACAAGTAAGAGGTTCTAGTCGGGAGCTCCCGACTAGAGGATACCCTGAACCCTCTTCTTCCAACACCAAATGCAGCTCGCGCTACGCACTCGTTTGCTTGAGTAATAAGGAGAAATTTAAAAGATAAATTTTAAAAAAAATCGTTTCCTTGGCAGGGTTCGAAATCGCAAAAGACCGCGTTACTTGTCGCCGCCACTACCCAACTGCCACACTAATTATTGAGTGTTAATGAGAAAAAAACAAAAAAGAAAATAGCAGCACAGAAAACAATACAATCGCAATTGCAATGCTGTTGATAGAATTCAAAGAAGACGCGCGTGAATACACATGTATACAGAAATTCTTGGAATTTGTGCGTGGGCAGCTAAAACACATTTTCTTTCGTGTTACTAAACCGATCTTGTTGAAAGTTTCTACATCTCATTTTACTATAAAATATTCGTGTATTCTCAAAATGATAATTGCATTTAAATTGTGGCCTAAATTGGTGGGCAGCATATGTAAATTGGTTTATTAACTTGATTTATAGCTATCTGGTGATAGCGGGGTGGTGGCGATAGCTATAAAATAAAAGATACTTGATACATATATTATATTCAAGTTTGGTGACTCTAGCTCTTATTATTTACCAAAATTGCTCAAAAAACGGGTTTTCGATTTCGATTTTTATAGATTACTTGGAAACGAGACAAGCTATCGATTATGAGAAGGAAACTCATACTGTGCGGGCACTAGGAGGACATATTTTTCAAGTCTCGAGCTCTTTTAGGTTCTGAGATCCTTGCGTTCACCCGTACGGACGGGTAGGCGAACGGACGGACATGGCTAGATCGACCCTATATCGGATATTGATGCTAATCAAGAATATATAAACTTAATGGGGTCGGCGATGCTTCCGTATGCCTGTTACATACATTTGCACAAATACATTATACTCGTTTTACCCATTTGCTCAAAAAACAGAATTTCGATAGCAATTTTTATCGATTACTTAGAACCGGGGCAAGTTATCGAATATCGGAAACAAACTCGATCTGCGCGGGCACTAGGAGGACCTGCAGCTTAAATTTCAAGTCTCTAGCTCTTATAGGTTCTGAGATCTTTGCGTTCATACATACGGACGGACAGACAGTCACGATATAAAAAGAAACCAGAGAAAAATATTATAAATAAATAAATTAATTTTAAACACATATGCACATAAACGTGAAGTTAATAAATGTATATTACTACAAACAAATTGATATATAATATGTAACAACAATTACGAAATACCAACAAGTTAAAAGCAACAAATAATACTGTGCAAAAATACACAAAAGAATTAAACGTTTTACCTAATGTTGGCCTCAGCAACGTTTGCGGATCTTTACGCTCGAACAGCGGTGGTGGCAAACAGTTGGTGCATAATAAGCCGCATGGCTAAGTGACAACCGCGAGTTGCATCAAACGCTGGACGCGGATCAGTTCACTGAAGCAAGTCGATCAAACACATCGACACGCTGGACGCAACTCTAACTGGTTTGAATAGCTCACTGAAGCGTACGATAAAACTCATATTCACGTCACACGATTTACGCTGCGATTTACTATTAGGGCAAACGAAATAAAAACAAAAATTTGTCCCAACAAATACAATAAATAAATAAAACAAAAATTAAAAACAAAATTTTTCCCAACAAATACAATAAATAAACAAGAAAGAAGTTCTAGTCGAGAGCTCCCGACTAGGGGAACCCACTTCTTCCGAGAGGCGAGAGGTATAAAATGAAAGATACTTGATATATATATACTAGTCTAGAAGCTACATGTCAAGTTTGGTGACTCTAGCTCATATTATTTGCCGAAATTGCTCAAAAAACAGGATTTCGATTTATATCTATTACTTGGAAACGAGGCAAGTTATCGAATATCGCGGGCACTAGGAGGACCTGCAGCTAAAATTTCAAGTCTCTAGCTCTTATAGGTTCTGAGATCCTTGCGTTCATACATTCGGACAGACGGACAGACGGATGGACGGACGGACGGACAGACAGACAGACGGACATGACTAGATCGACTCGGCTATTGGTGCTGATCAAGAATATATATACTTTATGGGGTCGGAGATGCTTCCTTCTGCCAGTAACATACATTTGCACAAATACATAATACCCCTTTTACCCATTTTCAATGGGTTCAGGATATAATAAAACAAAAAATAAACACACACGCATATGCACCTTTTCCTACCATTTTGATATACAAAATACCAATTTTACAATGCTACTTAATCTTGTGTAACATCCGATACATAACTTTTTATTATTTTTACAAAAAAAAACAAGTAAGAGGTTCCAGTCGGGAGCTTCCGACTAGGGGATACCCTGAACCCTCTTCTTCCAACACCAAATGCAGATCGCGCTACGTGCTCGTTTGATTTAGTAGTAATACAAATTAAAATAATAAAAAAAAATTGTTCCCTTGGCAGGGTTCGAACTCGCAACTAACCGCACCACTTGCCGCTGCCTGTACTCAAGGGCCACACCAATACTTGAGCTATAATTAGAAAAAAACGAATTCAAAATGCAGCACAGAAAACAATACAATCGCAATTGCAATGCTGTTGATAGAATTCAAAGCAAACACGCATGAATGTGTGTGTGTGTACATGTATATAGAAATTCTTGGAATTTGCGCAGCAGCTATGCTGCTAACACGTGCGCGTATAACTTTTGTGTTTCTTAACCGATCTTAATGAAATTTTCAACAGTACATCTTATTGTAGAATAGAATAAAGAATATTTGTGTATTCTCAAAAATTCAATTGCATATAAGTTGTGGCTTAAATTGATGGGCAACACAAGTTGGTTTCTTTACCTGATTTACCTATGTGGTGGTAGTGGGGTGGTGGCGATAGTTACAAAATGAAAGATACTTGATATACATACTATACTAGAAGCTTCATGTAAAGTTTCGTGACTCTAGCTCTCAAAAGCTAAGAGATTTGCTCAAAAAATGCGATTTTGTTATCAATTACTTGGAAGTGCAAGTTATCAAAACAAACTCGTACTGCGCGGGCACTAAGAGGGCCTACGTACAATTTCAAGACTCTAGCTTTTATAGATTCTGAGATCCTTGCGTTCGTACATACGGCCGGACAGACAGACGTACATGACGTACAGACTCGGGTATTGATTATGAGGTCGGAGATGTTTCCTTTTGCCTCTGACATACATTTGCAAAAATACATTATGCCCCTTTTACACATTTTTAATGGGTTCTAAGCACCATGGAGAGCTTCATCGGAATTTCAGAGGGTGAGTTCTGAGACAACGTATTATTTTATATTATATTATTTCCGATCATTTCAACATTTAACAAAAAAAAAAAAAAAAATAAAAAAGAAAAAATAAAACTAAAAAAAGAAAAGAAATCAAAACAAAATATATTAATCTTGTCCAACAACGTTACGTGGAAAAAATTCGAAACAAATATAAGTATGTATCAAGATAATAAAATTTTGCAGGTGCGGCTAAGAGAGCAGGGTTCGAAATCGCAAAAGACCGCGTTACTTGTCGCCGCCACTACCCAACTGCCACACTAATTATTGAGTGTTAATGAGAAAAAAACAAAAAAGAAAATAGCAGCACAGAAAACAATACAATCGCAATTGCAATGCTGTTGATAGAATTCAAAGAAGACGCGCGTGAATACACATGTATACAGAAATTCTTGGAATTTGTGCGTGGGCAGCTAAAACACATTTTCTTTCGTGTTACTAAACCGATCTTGTTGAAAGTTTCTACATCTCATTTTACTATAAAATATTCGTGTATTCTCAAAATGACAATTGCATTTAAATTGTGGCCTAAATTGGTGGGCAGCATATGTAAATTGGTTTATTAACTTGATTTATAGCTATCTGGTGATAGCGGGGTGGTGGCGATAGCTATAAAATAAAAGATACTTGATACATATATTATATTCAAGTTTGGTGACTCTAGCTCTTATTATTTACCAAAATTGCTCAAAAAACGGGTTTTCGATTTCGATTTTTATAGATTACTTGGAAACGAGACAAGCTATCGATTATGAGAAGGAAACTCATACTGTGCGGGCACTAGGAGGACATATTTTTCAAGTCTCGAGCTCTTTTAGGTTCTGAGATCCTTGCGTTCACCCGTACGGACGGGTAGGCGAACGGACGGACATGGCTAGATCGACCCTATATCGGATATTGATGCTAATCAAGAATATATAAACTTAATGGGGTCGGCGATGCTTCCGTATGCCTGTTACATACATTTGCACAAATACATTATACTCGTTTTACCCATTTGCTCAAAAAACAGAATTTCGATAGCAATTTTTATCGATTACTTAGAACCGGGGCAAGTTATCGAATATCGGAAACAAACTCGATCTGCGCGGGCACTAGGAGGACCTGCAGCTTCCTTCTGCCTGTTACATACAATTGCACAAATACATTATACCCTTTTTACCCATTTTTAATGGGTTCACGATATAAAAAGAAACCAGAGAAAAATATTATAAATAAATAAATTAATTTTAAACACATATGCACATAAACGTGAAGTTAATAAATGTATATTACTACAAACAAATTGATATATAATATGTAACAACAATTACGAAATACCAACAAGTTAAAAGCAACAAATAATACTGTGCAAAAATACACAAAAGAATTAAACGTTTTACCTAATGTTGCGTCAGGCCACACCACCACACATGGCTCCAAGCGCGTATCTAACCAAACAACTTGTTTGTTGCGGTCTTTTGGCCTCAGCAACGTTTGCGGATCTTTACGCTCGAACAGCGGTGGTGGCAAACAGTTGGTGCATAATAAGCCGCATGGCTAAGTGACAACCGCGAGTTGCATCAAACGCTGGACGCGGATCAGTTCACTGAAGCAAGTCGATCAAACACATCGACACGCTGGACGCAACTCTAACTGGTTTGAATAGCTCACTGAAGCGTACGATAAAACTCATATTCACGTCACACGATTTACGCTGCGATTTACTATTAGGGCAAACGAAATAAAAACAAAAATTTGTCCCAACAAATACAATAAATAAATAAAACAAAAATTAAAAACAAAATTTTTCCCAACAAATACAATAAATAAACAAGAAAGAAGTTCTAGTCGAGAGCTCCCGACTAGGGGAACCCACTTCTTCCGAGAGGCGAGAGGTATAAAATGAAAGATACTTGATATATATATACTAGTCTAGAAGCTACATGTCAAGTTTGGTGACTCTAGCTCATATTATTTGCCGAAATTGCTCAAAAAACAGGATTTCGATTTATATCTATTACTTGGAAACGAGGCAAGTTATCGAATATCGCGGGCACTAGGAGGACCTGCAGCTAAAATTTCAAGTCTCTAGCTCTTATAGGTTCTGAGATCCTTGCGTTCATACATTCGGACAGACGGACAGACGGATGGACGGACGGACGGACAGACAGACAGACGGACATGACTAGATCGACTCGGCTATTGGTGCTGATCAAGAATATATATACTTTATGGGGTCGGAGATGCTTCCTTCTGCCAGTAACATACATTTGCACAAATACATAATACCCCTTTTACCCATTTTCAATGGGTTCAGGATATAATAAAACAAAAAATAAACACACACGCATATGCACCTTTTCCTACCATTTTGATATACAAAATACCAATTTTACAATGCTACTTAATCTTGTGTAACATCCGATACATAACTTTTTATTATTTTTACAAAAAAAAACAAGTAAGAGGTTCCAGTCGGGAGCTTCCGACTAGGGGATACCCTGAACCCTCTTCTTCCAACACCAAATGCAGATCGCGCTACGTGCTCGTTTGATTTAGTAGTAATACAAATTAAAATAATAAAAAAAAATTGTTCCCTTGGCAGGGTTCGAACTCGCAACTAACCGCACCACTTGCCGCTGCCTGTACTCAAGGGCCACACCAATACTTGAGCTATAATTAGAAAAAAACGAATTCAAAATGCAGCACAGAAAACAATACAATCGCAATTGCAATGCTGTTGATAGAATTCAAAGCAAACACGCATGAATGTGTGTGTGTGTACATGTATATAGAAATTCTTGGAATTTGCGCAGCAGCTATGCTGCTAACACGTGCGCGTATAACTTTTGTGTTTCTTAACCGATCTTAATGAAATTTTCAACAGTACATCTTATTGTAGAATAGAATAAAGAATATTTGTGTATTCTCAAAAATTCAATTGCATATAAGTTGTGGCTTAAATTGATGGGCAACACAAGTTGGTTTCTTTACCTGATTTACCTATGTGGTGGTAGTGGGGTGGTGGCGATAGCTACAAAATGAAAGATACTTGATATACATACTATACTAGAAGCTTCATGTAAAGTTTCGTGACTCTAGCTCTCAAAAGCTAAGAGATTTGCTCAAAAAATGCGATTTTGTTATCAATTACTTGGAAGTGCAAGTTATCAAAACAAACTCGTACTGCGCGGGCACTAAGAGGGCCTACGTACAATTTCAAGACTCTAGCTTTTATAGATTCTGAGATCCTTGCGTTCGTACATACGGCCGGACAGACAGACGTACATGACGTACAGACTCGGGTATTGATTATGAGGTCGGAGATGTTTCCTTTTGCCTCTGACATACATTTGCAAAAATACATTATGCCCCTTTTACACATTTTTAATGGGTTCTAAGCACCATGGAGAGCTTCATCGGAATTTCAGAGGGTGAGTTCTGAGACAACGTATTATTTTATATTATATTATTTCCGATCATTTCAACATTTAACAAAAAAAAAAAAAAAATAAAAAAGAAAAAATAAAACTAAAAAAAGAAAAGAAATCAAAACAAAATATATTAATCTTGTCCAACAACGTTACGTGGAAAAAATTCGAAACAAATATAAGTATGTATCAAGATAATAAAATTTTGCAGGTGCGGCTAAGAGAGCTTAAAATATTTTACTCTTGCTTCGGGTACTGATTCGCTGATAACGCCAAATCATAGAAGCGATTGTTTTCTTTTGATTCTGATTTCGTAGTGTTCAAATCTTAGTAATGTAATGTGGGGCTCTAAGACGGCATAAGAAAAAAAAACCCAACAAAACCAAATAAATTAAAGAAAATGCGTGGACGATCATCTGCATACATTAGATTTTTTTCAAATCTCCTGAAGAATTAAAATAATTAGACCAGTTAAAAGAAAGTTAACGCGTAATAAGTAAATCATAATAATTAATAGAATCATGAGTTATCCTGTTAATAAATCGGAATAATTATTAGCTTCAGTAGCCGATCATTAAACAAATTAAAATAAAGAGAACTTAACATAACAAAAAAATGAACGTTGATATATACACAAATACCTCCGTAAATTTATTAAAGAATATTTTTAAAGGAATGATTTTGTAAAATTATTATTTAAATCCGTTGACATGGGAGCATAAATAGAAAAGAATGCCGTATCGCTTCTGGGGTCTTCAAAACACAGCAATTTAGGAGAACATGGTTGGACTCTATATAAAAACGTAGTAGTGGCGATCAGCAGCGGCAGCAAATCCCCCAACCCGCTAGAGCTAGGATATTAAAGGGTACCGCGTGCGGCTGCCTAGTTGTTGTCCCATATTTTATGGAAGTGTTCTAATTTAGATAAAGGGTTATGATTTCGATCAATTGGCCGTATGCTTAATTGTTTCGACCGATGCAATATCCAAGCTCAAATAAAGACGTCGTCGACAATTAACAACAACTTTATTGAGCTGAAGGAAAGCCTGGACAGGAAACAAACAGCTTGAAAATGTAGAGTCGATTGTCAAAGAGACAATAGCTCTTGCTCAGCAGCGTAACGCCGTCAGAGCGTCAATGAGCGTCGGTAGAGACTGAGTCAGCGAGTAAATCTGGATAACGATTTTGAATTGATAAATAAAAATATTCATCAGCTGGTGATAGGCAAAACCAGTAGTTGGGTACAGCCATTAACATGGAATGAATATTGAATAGCTTTGCTTGAACAATATCGTGAGACTTGCTCGGAGAGTCGTTCGATTACTTCTACGAAGTCATCTATAAGCTCATGGATAAAATGTCTGTTAGTTTTGCTGAGGACGAATTGGTTTAAATGGTTCAGGGAAATTTGCTTACCGAATAGATTGTTGTTTGAAAAGGTTTTATCCATTTGGAATTGCGTCATCTTAAACATAAACGAGAAAATTTCTAGGTAGGACTCTCCCAGCGCCACTAAAAGCCAAAGAAACCGGTGCATATCGCATATACACCCTAGATCAAGAAAAGATCGAGGAAAATCCAACTAGTGGGGGTGAAGCGCTTGAAGCGATTGCCGCTGTTAATCGAGTAGTTTCTTCCAAAATCATTTGTTGGAATTGCGAATCTACAGGTCATCTGTGGGAAGATTGCTTGGCCGAGAAACGAATCTTTTGTAACGGTTGCGGAGCACCGCAAATTTATGAACCGAATTGTCAAACTATCAAGTGCGGGTCGGAAAACCGACAAGCGGGGTTATCCAGTCAAGACTGGATGTACCACAAGTAGAATGTATCCCGAATTAAGCGAATAAAGTCGTTTAAATTTTAGATAATAAAGTTGATAAAAACAATAAAAATGAAGTCAGATTAACTTTTCTACCATATCAAGAAAGGTTATTTAGTTAGAGATCGAATACTTTTAGGCCAAGTGAATAAGTGTCGACGTAATACAAGTCGCATGCGAACATATTATGGAAAGCTGAAAGCTAGAAAAATTCTTATAGTTTCTACGGTATTTCCAAACAATGTTGATAAACGTTCGCTATTTCGTTTCTACACTTAAGCGAATTATGTTTGCTCGATACAGGAACAAATGTTAGATGTATTGGATCACCACTAGCACAGAAAAATTTCTTGGAATATCCCAATTTTAATTAATCCTGTCGCAAGTACGTACCACTGACGCAAGACTACATAAGCTACTAGGACTCCGAGTGAAAATGAAATATTAAGATCCAGAGAAGGAAATTGATTTATGCGTGATACCTTCTATAGCCCAACGCTTGATTTTAGGTTTAGATTTCTGGCGAATATTTGCATCAGCTCAAGGAGTTGGCAGAAAGAAAGTCCCTGATAAAGCACCATATCCATGTTGCAGGAGCCAGTCCTGTAAAGCAAAGACACTACCCTGCTAGTCTAGCCGTCGAAAAATTATTGTATGCGGAAATCAACCGAATGTTAAGTTTAGGGGTGATTGCTGCCTATGCAGAGTGCGTGAAGTTCTCCTATTCGATTAGTATTTAAGCCAAACAAGGTACGTTTGTGCTGAAGAAAGCTGAACGAAGCTACCAAAAAGGATGCCTACCCTTTGCAAGGCATCGAGGGCATATTTGCTCGTCTTCTAATGCCAAAAGCCAACTAAATTTCTAAATTGGATCTTAAAGATTGGCAGATAAAGATGCACAGCCATTGAAAACCTTTACGGTTCCAAGCAGATCCCTTCTCCAATTTACTGTTATGCTCTTCGGGCTATGTAATGCACCATGGTTAATGTTTTCTCTCATGGATGATTTAATTCCAGCAGATCTATGCAATTTCTTGTATATTAAACTGGCCCACACAAAAGAATATAAAGCAAAAACGAGGTTTGGGGCTGCATTGCTTAGGCAGGATATTACGAAAAATAGTTGCGTATGAACAGTGTGAGACAATACAATCTACGATCAAAACATGTGTCTTTTAAGATTGGCCAAGAGGTGTTTAAACGCAATTTGCACTTAAGGAAATTCAGACAAAATGACCACAAGAAATTAGGACCCCAGTTCGCGAAATGTCGTATAAAGAAAAAGTTGGGAAGCGGATACTATATATTAGAAACTTAACAAGGAAGAGAGATTGGAACATTTCACGTATAACATTCAGATTATCTGTGTTTTTAATGGTCGCAAGATCTTTACCCCTATTTAACGGCACATATTTCGCTATAAAATCGGTTGCTTGGTCTTTCTAATTTGCTTTGAATTTTAAGATCCCTTTCTTTTCCATTTAATTTAGTAGTTTATTAGCGTAGTTTAGTTTAAGTGGTTTCATGATAATGTGTTGGGACTTAAATTTAATTTTGACGGGTTAGCCGAGACATCAACCCAGTTTCGAGGAGCTTAGACCTGATTAATTAACAGAAATTAGCTCGCTGTCTCAGTGACAAATGACAAAACGGTTCTTAAGTATGCCTAGAGGTCCCCCAAAATATTGAATTTCTGAGTTCGGTCTTTCCGTTTTGAGCTATCTTCGAGAGCAGATGGGTACATCTCAACCGATTAGTCCCAGCTTGCAAATTCGTCACGGCCCAAAAAACATAGAGGAAACCAATCTGCACAACATATAGCCCTCTAAGGCTATAGCTCAGAGAATGTAATTCTCATAACCTTCACCTGGAAACGGCTGCAAGCCCGATACAATATTTATTGACTGATAACACAGCTGCCAATCAATTTATTGAGACCCCGGACAAACAGAGCGATCTCTGTGCAGGCGAACGAAAAGAGTAAACAAAAACATTGGCCAGTCCATCTCACAATCTAGGCGAGAGACAGCTTTTGTACAAGAAACGAGGTGGTTGCAGACTTCTGTGGCAGTCATAACAAAGAGTCTCAACCGAGGGTCGTATTGGAAAGGCAGAGACAGGGAAAACAATAGTGATGGTGGTCGCAAAGCCATATAATAATTTAAAAAAATAGAAAAAGAAGGTGTTATTTCCAAATCCTCTGTGTAAAGTTTTTCAGTCGATAAAATCCACTCATCATCCCAAACATGCCATTTATGTGCTCACATGCCAAGAAAGTGCCAAGTATCCGCATCAAAGTTTTATTCTTTTAAACAATTAATTTAAAATAATATAATAAAATATATAAATAAATTTTTAAAAAAACAAAAAAAAAAAAACAAAATTATAAAAAATAATCATATACATGTGTAAATGCAAGTGAAACATACTTAAACAAGTAAGAGGTTCTAGTCAGGAGCTCCCGAGTAGGGAATACCCTGAACCCTCTTATTCCAACACCAAATGCAGCTCGAACTACGCGCTCGTTTGATTTAGTAGTAATAAATAAAAATTAAAATAATAAAAAAAAATTGTTCCCTCGGCAGGGTTCGAGCTCGCAACTAACCGCACCACTTGCCGCTGCCTGTACTCAAGGGCCACACCAATACTTGAGCTATAATTAGAAAAAAACGAATTCAAAATGCAGCACAGAAAACAATACAATCGCAATTGCAATGCTGTTGATAGAATTCAAAGCAAACACGCATGAATGTGTGTGTGTGTACATGTATATAGAAATTCTTGGAATTTGCGCAGCAGCTATGCTGCTAACACGTGCGCGCATAACTTTTGTGTTTCTTAACAGATCTTAATAAAATTTTCAACAGTACATCTTATTGTAGAATAGAATAAAGAATATTTGTGTATTCTCAAACATGGAATTGCATATAAATTGTGGCTTAAATTGATGGGCAATACAAGTTGGATAATTAACTTGATTTATAGCTTTGTGGTGGTAGCGGGGTGGTGGCGATAGGTATAAAATGAAAGATACTTGATATATATATACTATTCTAGAAGCTACATGTCAAATTTGGTGACTCTAGCTCATATTATTTGCCGAAATTGCTCGAAAAACAAGTTTTCGATATCGATTTTTATCGATATCTTGGAAACGGGAGTTATCGAATATCGGAAACAAACTCGATCTGCGCGGGCATGATAATAATACTACCACACTCAATTACAGATACTAAAACACACATACAACAATCAAGGAAGATAAGTCTACACAGCCACAATACACTCCACACATATACAGTTACAAATAATTCTTATAACAAACACTCACTACATTACATACACAATTATATCTAAATATTGTTAAGTCTAATTAAGTCAAAATAGCTTAACACTTTTCCAACAACGTTAAGTCTAGAATAACTAAGTTAAGGTATATAAAACCAAGAGCCAAACTCTAAATTAAACAATCGCACCTATTAAAATAAGATGTCTACTCTTGGGAAAGTTAAAAAACTTATCCCAAACACTAGGGTAGGGTCAAAATTAGTAGTAGTTTATCAAACATTAGGGAAGACCCCGCCCAACAACTCCAGACAGTTACAAGAATATCCTCAGCACCATCAATGACTTCGACATCTAGCTCTCCTCTACCTAACCAAGCTGCAATATCAGCAAATAATATGGACGTGATCCGCTTCCTACCGCCTTATGATGGTTACCACAAAAGGCTGAGCGACTTCATTAACAATGTAGAAGAAATCCTCCTTCTAATTACAGGAACTGTTAAGACCCAATACGGACAAATGCTCATAAGGGCAATTAGGCAGAAAATTTAAGGCAAGGCTGATGATGCGGTTCATACATCTGGAGCCAGCCTTAATTGAGATGAGATCAAGGATGCATTAATTTTGCATTGTTCCGACAAGCGAGACGAACAAACTCTCATGTCCGAATTGCATAACCTCGCTTATTGTCAATATCCAATACAAATTAAATGTGAAAAAATTTGCGCAATCAGAACGGCCCTTTTCAAATTAACAGATACCAAAGATGCGAACCAATACTTATCAAAACAAAGAAGGAATTGTTTGGAATTGTGTTAAGGGTCCACTTGGTTTAGGAGTAAGATCTATGAGACCTACTAACCACCAGGAAGCTTTTGAATGGTCTATTAAAGAAAGGGACATTTATTTCCAAGAGAATAGCAGGAAACAAGAAACCAGGAACTCAGATTACAGAAAAAAGAGTAGTCAACCTGATGGACAGCAAAGGGAATATCAGGGCAGCTCTTAGCTGCGTTACTGATGACGTGAATACTAACGACGTCGTTTCCCCCATAAACAAAAATATTTCTTACATAATCCCCAGCTCTAACAACCTTTAAACGAATTTAATGTACAAACTGTATTCAAAGTTAGAACACAAGCCGAAATGTTGACTCCTATGCCTTTCAAAAACTTAAAGAATTCCGTAATTATCTACCCTGACATAAAAGAACGCATAGATAATAATATGAATGATTGAATAACAAAAATTAACGAAAACATAAATCCCCCAATGAAGTCTTTAGAAAACAAAATAGGAGAAATAAGTTAACGCCTAGATTCACTAAACATAAAGTCAAGCAGGACAAAGGACAAACTTTTGTATCACACGAAAAACAAAAGATTTACCAATCAAAAATTAAAAAAAGGACAAAATAGTAATTACAGTTATATTTTACAGATTCTGCTGTGTAACAGCACAGATTATTGAAGTACAACAGCTGGAGGAACACGACATCCAAGTTACAGAAAATTTAAACAAACAAATAATATTTAACCAAGAAACTATCCTAAGATTTGAAAATATTACTGAATACATAAATCAAGAACAGGGAATTATTAACAATTTTATTTAAAACAATAAAAACAATATATACAAAATGTAGAACTCAACGAAATATATCTACTCCAGTATATACATACAGTATAGCAGAAACTATTCTGCTAACTTAACTAAATATAATACCTTAATTTATATTATCTGAAAAAGATATTAGATTTATAAATGAATTCATATCCAACCAAAATATGATATTAGAATCTGACGAACACTTATACAGATTGTTAAACTTAGAAACCTACATCAACGATTTTAACATAACATTCCATGCACAAATTCCCATATTCAACACACAAATGTATAAATTAGTACACATTGTTCCTTTGCCGCTACATTAACCAAATTCCTAATTGTACCCAACTAAATTATGTACGACGAAAATGGTCAAATTTTGTACTTGGAGAAGAAATGTCCCAAAATCCACCAGACCTATATATGCGAAAACACGCTTGCACAAACCAACTTGGTCAACACCCACTGTCTCAAAGGTATACTCTAAGACCAAACGGCAACATGTGACATCAAGGATGTCGGCCATCAATAGGTCATCAAAGAAGTGGAGCAACTACACATTTTTTTTTTTAGCACCGTGAATACCAACGTCACATCTTCATGCCAGAGACCCTTTTCAATCAAAGGGTCACCCATATTAACATTCAACAACTGTACGGTCAAAATCAATGGCTTATCATACGATGACACAGTAATGAAATTCGAGCAAAGGACAGAACTGTCTATAGAATCGTTCAAGCAGATGAACATAAACAACACGTTCGAAGACATAAATCTACACAAACTTCACTTACAGTCCTTATCAATTGTCATGAAGACGACAGCGACAAACCACCTCTTCACACTCTCCATACTGCTTACTATATTGGCTGTATCTGCAGAATGCATCCTGACACTTAGGAGAAGAAACATCATCTTCACCCCGGCGGAGCCTCCACTGATTTGCGTTCCGGCCATTCCAAGCGTGGCCTGAGAACATCGAGATGCTCTTCATTATCTCCAGGAGGCCCTGAACTCTCTGTTGCCAGACTTGACTGACTTCGGACCAAAAAGCTACCAATCTAACTTTTAATAACGCCAAAACATCTTAATCATACGAATAAACGCTACTAATATCGACAAATCTTACTAAAATTTATAATTCCTAATAAATAAATAAAGTACAAAATAAAACTCACGAGCTTTATACTCAGCGAACTACCTATAAGCTGGGGGAGAAAAAACAAATCCTAAAACAGGCTAATTGTTCATAGGCGTGGAGAGGTCATATGACAGCCGACGCAGGCTAATGTAGGCCCACTAAGTGGCTAATATGAGGGCGACGAGATTAAAGAGTGCGGCTCAGGTAGGTCGTACGCCTGGGTCGGGAACCGGGATCCTATCTGGTGATAGGTCTTTTTATTTTGTTGTTATTAGAGTCTTACCTTTGGTGTCATTTATTATAAGTCTCAGCTGTTTATGTTGTTCACTTTTGTATGTCGTTTTGCTGTAGGATTGTATAAGCCCGTTCGCTTCAGATGCTTAGTGTAGCAGAGTCGATGTTGATTGTGGAGACTGTGGGCCTGGAATGGAACTGCCCTTGAGAAGCGATGAGCCAGCCCGCTCGGCACAAAAGTTAATAAGCAAGTTCGTAACAATTGTGTAAATCAAAGTTAAGCTAAGTACAAACATGTTATTAAAACAAAGCTAGTCCTGTGACCCATATTCGCTGATACAAAACTTAGTCGAAACAAGCCGTATTTCGGACTACCAGTGCATGCACTAACAGTGCCTGTTCATACACTTGTTTGTGCGTGTGCTCGCTGTTGCATATTTCTGTTTGTGCATCGTGCTCTCACAAATATTTGCTGTTGTCTTTCGCTCCACACAATTTGCTTGTGTACGAATATTTTCGCTTTGCGCTCTCGCAACTTCTGTTTAACATTAACGCCGGGAGAAAGTATGTCGTGCTGTAAGAAACCTTACACGTTCCAGCAGGCTGATGATTCTGCACAGCCGCAATTTTTTAATTGCTGGCTGTGAGAGAATATGATGCATGCTAAATGGTCTGGTCTCACTGGGCGTGATTGCGACAAAATCGGTGCAATTGCCAAGAAGGGCTGCGGCGGTTGCGTTGGTTATGCCCAGTATGCATCGACAAGCAAATTGCTTTCTCCAGCACGTATAATTATGTGAAAATCAATTTTTAAAACTTAATAATGTGGCTAAGCAGCTCTCGAGAAACTTTGACTCGAGTTTTGAGTTGCTTGGTAAATATGAGTCACCACCCAATCGCCGATTAAATCCTCAATTTTTGCAGTTGCCCTCTCTGTCTGTCCAAACACCTACGCCTCTTTTGTACGTGCCTAGCAATTTATCTCCAATGTTGTCACTATCGCCTTCTCCGAACGATTGTCCAAATATTACCCTTGTTGTATCCCCAGATGTAGTCCCAGTAGACCCTGTAGTTGTACCTGCCCCAGTCAGCGAAACTGCTTCTGCCCGTCAAATTCTGGCCGCAAAGGTATACCTACGCGAAATCTAGTCCAAATTGTTAAAAGCAATCATGCTGCCTCTTTGGCCCACTCCTGTATTACCTTCAGCCCCATCAGTTCCTACTTTGACTGTTGATGCCCCCCGTAGGCAAGTTTTTGTGTCTCGATTTTCGTCTGACACCACTTGTGAGTCATTGGCTGCCTTTGTTGCTAGCAAATCTTCTGCTAGCGTGTCAATTACAAAATTTAATGTATCCACCCCTCGTGATATAGCATCATTCAAAATTAATGTTTCACATGATTTATTCCCAATCATTTGTGATCCTAAATTTTAGCCTCCTCACATGATTGTTCACGACATTAAGTAAAAAAAGCGAGACCCTGTCAGCCTTCCGGTCCCCTCGATACAAGGTACCGTTACTGCCCCAAAAACGAAATTCGTCTTCCGAACTAATTTCCATTCATTATCAGAATGTCAGAGGTCTCATTTCTAGGCTTAAAAATCATTTTATGGCTAGCACTTCCTTCGATTCGGATATAATCGCATTTTCAGAAACATGGTTAAATTCAACCATATCTGATTTTGAAGTTTTTTCGAACAGTTTTATTTTGCATAGAAATGATCGGCGGACTCGAGGTGGGGGGTATTAATTGCCGTTAAAGCAACGCTCCAGTCAGAACATTTCTGTTTTAGTACTCCTACTGACGCTGAGATTGACTCAGTTAAGGTGACTTTTTCATCACGTGATATATATATCACATACTCCTATGTTCCTCCTTCTCCTGATGTTTAAGTTATTTGAAACATATTACTTGTATTAAAGAAGTTTCTTCACACGTGCATGATACTGACCTATTTATGGTGTTGGGTGATTTTAATTTGCCGAACATCTCTTAGTAATTATTCACTGCCGAAAATTATCTAGTACCCTCAGCACAGCATGACTTTATAGATTGGATGCTAGACCCTTCGTTGTTTCAAGTCAATTCAATTTCTAATCATTTGAAAAGAACAATTGATCTTGTATTTGTTGACGACTACCTTATTGCTAATGTGTCCAGGTCCCCTACTTTATCTCTTCCTGAGGATGAATATCATCTTACTTTAGAGGTTGCAATGTTCAATTGCAATCCTCTAATTCCTTATTCACCAGCTACCAACAAGCTCCGCCGTTGCTTTCGCTAAGGACACCAATCCTTGCTTAATCAATGTATTCATGCAACCGATTGGTCTTTTTTATATGACTCGGTTGATATGAATACTGCCATTAATTTTTGTATAACACCCTAAACTCCCTCTTAGATATATGTTTTACCTAAATTTTTGCAAAACTGTCCGCTGTTCCTAAATTATTTGAAAAAATAATAACTTCGAATTTGCAGCATTTCTGCAAATCAGTTGTCTCCCCTGTTCAATATGGATTCTTAAAGAATCGGTCAACGACGACCAATTTGCTAAAATTTACTTCCTTGGTTTATTATGCATTTCTTACTGAAATGCAAACTGACATCATTTACACTGACTTCAGTAAGGCGTTTGACTCTGTGCACCATGATCTACTACTCTTTAAACTTGACCGTGTAGGTTTCCTCCGTCTCTTCTACAATGGATTTCTTCTTATTTAAAAGGTAGGACCACTAACCAAATAACATATAGACCGGACATGCAGTGTAAAATAGGTGGTCTCCAAAAATTGGTTTGCATCTGGTCCAACGAGCGAGTAAGATATACATATGACATCTTTTGATCGCTCACACTACAGGAAACTCCTTTGGCTTACTCTCTTCCATATGATTTGTGCGATAGAACGGCATCGCTGTTTTTTATCTCGCTCCCACTACAGGAAACTGCTTTGGCTTACTCTCTTCCATATGATTTGTGCGATAGAACGGCATCGCTGTTTATTTTTATCTCGCTCGCAAAAGAAAATATCATTTTTGGCCCGCGGTTGTCGCGCACCCTTCTTTTTATGATTTTGGGTTTGAACCCCTGCAGCAGCCCGTTGGGTGGAAAGGGTAAAATTTTGCCAAGCACCTGTACCTGCATATGTAGGTCAAGTGACTGATCACTTAACTAGTTTTAGGAAAATTGTGTAAAAAATAAAATCTTTAAAATATTCAAATATACCAAATACAAAATAGGAGCAATTATATATTTATAGTATTCATAATTTTATTGTCTTTAAATATTTAGCTTTTTCATATATGAATTGGATCTGCAGGTATTGAGGGGTCAACATTTTTTCATCGATTCAACCCCAAAATCATAAAAAGAAGGGTGCGCGACAACCGCGGGCCAAAAATGATATTTTCTTTTGCGCCCATGATCTGCCCATTCACACACATTTGTGTCTGTGTGTGTGTGTGCGCAGAGCTCGAAATTCAGAAATCACAAAATATTGTCAAATTTGGATCGGACAGGCAGGCAGGGACCAACAGGCACACATGCGCATAAATGCTTCTATTCATATACAAAATACGCAAGTATGCGTGAATAGCAAGTCCAAAAACTTTAAAATGCACACATGCCAACGCTTAGGTACCCTTTCCAGCAATACCGAGCTAAAATGAAAGAATTTCGCATCGACTTGGCAAACCCTTTCATGATTTCATATTACTCGTCCCCTCAAAAGGGAAGAAATGCCACCGACTTTTGACAAAAATTGAATTTGTGGGCATTTTTGCTTGTGCGGCCACATGCACACACAAACATTTAAACGGTACCTAGACATGAAGAGAGCATTGAGAGCACTGAGAGTAAGTGCGAGCGAGATAAAAATAAACAGCGATGCCGTTCTATCGCACAAATCATATGGAAGAGAGTAAGCCAAAGCAGTTTCCTGTAGTGGGAGCGAGATAAAAAACAGCGATGCCGTTCTATCGCACAAATCATATGGAAGAGAGTAAGCCAAAGGAGTTTCCTGTAGTGTGAGCGATCAAAAGATGTCATATGTATATCTTACTCGCTCGTTGGACCAGATGCAAACCAATTTTTGGAGACCACCTATTTTACACTGCATGTCCGGTCTATATGTTTTTTGGTTAGTGGTAGGACCCAACGAGTAATGCTGAGGCTGACTACCACGTAACAGAACACCAGAGTGTTCTTCAAGGTAGTCGTCTTGGACCTTCACTCTTTACTCTTTTTATAAATGATCTCCCCTCGGTTATAACATGCCCGTGTACTTAAGTATGCGGACGATGTGAAACTTATTCTTGCTGACAGTAATCCCCTACATCATTCTCGTCTAAAAGATGATTTGAACGCTTTGCGACTATGGTGTTCGGCCAAACAATTGCATCTCAATTGTTCAAAGTGTATGTTTATAACCTTTAATCGTACTACACCCTATCTAATAAGTTTTACAATCGACAATACTCCATTGCAACGTATACTTACAGTTAAGGATCTAGGCGCTCTTTTTGATTCTAAACTCTGCTTTAATTTTCATATAGATACCATCGTTAATGGGGCAAAAAGTGTACTTGGATTCATTAAACGATGATCTAAAGAGTTAAACGATCCTTTCATAACGAAACTTCTGTACATCTCTCTTGTTCGCCCTATCCTTGAATACTGCTCTTGCATCTGGTCTCCGCAGTAAACCAATAGCCAGGATCGTATTGAATCAGAAGCAATTTCTGGTTTTTGCCTTACGAGGTTTAAATTGGGTCCCCAATCTTCGGTTGCCAGCAGGCTGCTTCTTCTTAATCTTCTGTCGTTAACTAACCGTAGGACAATTATCGGTGTTGTCTTCCTACATAAGTTGATTGTTGGCAATATACATTCTCCTTTTCTGTTAGGGCGTCTTCAATTCTCTGTTCCGTCTAGACCTACCAGTAATTATCGCCCTTTGTTCCTACCAACGTGCACAACAGACTACGCTATGTAAATCCTTTTCGCGTGTTATTACAATAGTTTGCATCACGTTTTCTCTACCGAACTTTTTCAGCCTTTAATAAAATCGTTGCTTTCAGGATACCTTCGGGAACTCACTAACCATTCCCAATTATAAGCAGGGGCATAGCTTGCCGGACAGGCTTTAAATTTTTTCCCTCCGGGTCGGTGATGTCCCATTACTATCTCTTAATCCTATCTTCCTAACACTCTATATATCTAGTTTAAATTTCTTTACTTTATTAATAACTTCTTTCATTATTTTGCCATATTTATTGTATTTTCTTAAATAATATAGTAAATTAAGATTATTTTTAATTTTAATTCAGAACACTATTTTCTCTACTTACACCCCTCTTCTTAGCTGTAGGTTCTAATGGCGTCACTGACTAAATTAGCTGTGAAAAGGGGCATAGCTGGCCGGACGGGCAAAGAAAAACACCTCCATCGGTCGGTGATGCTATTAGAAAATTATGTATTTTAACTAGGCTTTTAGCATTTAATTATCATAATGTATGCATAGCGTATCGAAAAATTAAGAATAATAAGTAAAAAAAAATAAATAAAAAAATAAATGGGAACGCTGGAGACAGCATTGTTGCTGACGCGCGTCAATGTTGTTGTAGTCCCACATGCGGCGTTAGATTATAGATAATTCACAAAATAGTTTTTATTATGCATGATTAAAAGGCCGTTCACTTATTGCTAGCTGGATATGTTAACTCATATGTACGCACGTGCATCTGTCTGGTGAACGAGTGCATCGAGGACTTTCCATTTGACTGTAGGCTGTCTTTTATCAGAGGTTATCAGAGCGAATTTGGCACGCAACCAAAAGTCCTTTCTCATTCTACCTGCACTCGGAGAACGTTGATAAGATCTCTACGCATCTTTTGCCTGAAATAAATACTCTCAAGGAATCTGCTCTGTATTTCTCGTTAAGAGGTGCAGTTAAGGTGCTGTCGTAACTCATTATTATCTTTTTAATAAGGAGCGCCAGCTTACGTTCGATCTCCCCATAGTATAGCGTTATTGTCCAGTTTTCCTGACGCAGAGTCGATAGATCCTTTTAATTAGCTAAACAGGCCGTTTGTCGGCGTACGTAAGGTTCAGCCTCCTAATTTTGCTTTAAAATTTAATGGTGTGTCTTATGAAGCAGCATATCGGCAGGGCCATTGTTTTATTTCAGATTGGCTTTCCTATAGACAACACCAAACAGCTGATAATCCTATGCAGCCTGACGAAAATCAATTCCAAACTCAGATTGCCTTTCCTATAGACAACACCAAACAGCTGATAATCCTATGCTGCCTGACGAAAATCAATTTCAATTAGAATGCCTTACGCAGACCGGCCGATAGCTGAGGTTGGTGGCCGCTCCCTGTAAAAGGTGAATCTAAGTTAAACAGTACTAACTGTCTCTCATGGCAAAAGTATCACCTGTTCAATCACTATGTCGCGTTCGCGAGTATTGCTTAACCAAATACGTTAATATTCAATTTTATTGTTAACCGAAAAAGTTTATCACGTCCAAGATAAGACAATTTTAATACAAAATAAGCAGACGATGTGCCCCTGTTGCATTTGTTCGATTTCGCACCCCAAGACGAAGTGAACGAGTGCGATCGCGTGGATAGCTCACTTTGGCTATGCAACTACTACGGAACGCCAGCTACATTTGTCACTTGTGATATTTAACGGTACTATGGAGTAATTGCTTATATTTTTTTTTATGTTTTTTTTTATGTTTTTTTTTATTGCGTTTACATCAGGTGCGAATGGAAACTGATGCGAGAAGATGCAAATATCACAATAGCCGATGCGTGAGAGCGAGACATTAGGCTGACCACCTCGAGAGATACGTACGTACATACGACTTAATATTAAGGGTTTAATTATTCTAACCTACTGGCCCCCACAAGTTACGGACGTGCTTTTTCTTTTGGTCGGTGCCGGCTGGCTCATCGGTTCTCAGGGGTAGTCCCAACCCTGGCCCTTACTACAGTTAATACTACGAGAGTCTCAACTCGAGAAGATGTAAAATAAAAAGGTGCAGTAAACTACGTTTATCATCTTGGGGCTATTAATTTATGTTTTTAAGTGATAGATTTGTTGTTTTCATAATACGTCAGACTTAATTTTTTAACAGCCTTACCTTTATTGAAGGCTGGGGCGAGTTTGCTGCTAAGCTTATTGCTTGCATTATTTTGTGCAAAGCTACGTGCGTAAATAATATTGCCGTAACTAAGCTTATTTTTCTAAGATGTTCATAGTCTTTACCATTCATACACATATTCTTGCCAAAGAACAAAACTATCCTGTACTACGACGCAGACTATACCTCAGTAATCCTCTAATTTTATTTAGATACTTGTCCCAACTTGTGTGATCCTTACCTATATATGCACGTATAGCTGCCAATATGGAACGGTTCAATCGCTCGCTTGCATTCGCCTGTGGAGAAAAGTTTGCGGTGCAGATGTTAAAGAAGCTTCGAAGTATCCAAATTAAATTGGGACCCATTATCTGTTTTTTATTTCACATTCAGGTCTTCCGAATGTGGAAAATACATAATTTTCCAAGAAATCACAGATTTTATTAGACGTCAATTTTTTAACGGGTGCAAGAAGTAAAACTTGGTGTGGTGGTCGACAATGACAAAAAGACCAATGTTTCCGGTTTTTTGACCGTGGGTATGAACCTAACAGATCCATGTAAAATGTTTGGAATGGTCCTTCCGATGTCATAGGCTTACCTATTGGTGGTCTAAGAACAGTATTAGGACCTTTTGTTGACTTCCATGTGGAACAATTGGAATAAAGTCACGAATTTGCGTTACCATGCCGGGCCAAAAGAGATTCCGATTCAGAGGTGAGACCGCCGAATTATGGGCTCGATAAGTCCTGTTCTGTCAAATTGACTGGAACCCAAAGCTTCCTAGAGTCTGATCTAGGTATATCATCATCTTTTGCGGGCTCAGTTCGCTTATATACAAATTTATATACAAACTTTAGGTCTGGTAACTTAAGTAGGTTCACATTTAATTTATTTATCAAATCTAGATATTCCTGGGAAGTAAATTCTTTGGACGATACATCAATAATTGGTCCGAAATTCGAAAGTGTCCTCCAGGACAGGGTATCGTTTTGCGATCCGCTTTAAATGAAAAGCCTTGCAATCGGATCGACCATCTGCCCAAGCGCCCTGATAGATACTTTTGCCTCATCAGCCACTGTAAACGTGATCGGTATCTACCGTGAATTCTTGTCCTTCAATGAAGGCACGGAATTTACTTATTCCTTTAATAACTGCTAAGCATTCGAGTTCGGTGACCGAAAAATTTCGCTGAGCTTTAGACAATTTTTCGGACATATATGCGACTCTATGCTGGTCATATTTTTATCCAAACTAAATAATCTCACATAGCGTTGCCAATACTGAAAACTACTGATGCTTTTAATTGCTGAGATTCTGTACGTATTTACAGGTCCACTATTCATAAGTTGCTTTTCCGCAGACATACGCGTCCTAATCTTGCAATCGTTACCCCAGAATAGAAATATGCTTTGGTTGTCTGGCAATCTATCCGCTCTAGTCCATCTATTCGTAATAGATATCGCACTTCCCAGAGACGAGGATTCACTTATATCAACGGGTCGCTACAACCTATGTAACTGGGTGAATTATATGACTTAGAAGTTATCTCTGAAATAAGATACGATTCGGTCAACTAATCCGTAAGCACTTGAAATATAATCGCTTCTCCAGAGAACAATATCATAAGACAGGTATGGAAATCTTCAAATTATAAAATTACGGAGTTAAGTAAATGCAAAGTATGTAATTCAATGGGTGAATGTTAAGAGCTATAATGTAGGGTTTATTTCTCCTTCGGACCCCACGTTGGGCGCCACTTTCTGTAGCATGAAGAAGGGTATATATGCGATCTTGTGCCCTATTCAAATGTCAATTGCATAATTCAAATGAAAATGCTTTACGCTTTTGCATTTCCAAAACTAAACTAATGTATAACAGATCGGTGTTTACTTATGAAATATAATCATACTAGCTAACAAGCATTCTGAGTGCGATAAGGCCGATTTAATAATTCGTTCGCCAATAAAAGGCCGAACTCACTTTAAGTTAGATTAAGACTTGTCACTCACACTTATATCAATCGGCGCTGGTTCGTTGGGCCCATCGAAGTTGCAGTTGATGTAGTATTTTAAAGTTATCTGTTGCTGTGCCTACAAAAATTATTTAAACGGTAATCGCTGATACGGGTAACGCAATTATGTACTCATAGGAAACTCGTTTATTAAGGATTCATTTAAATAATAAAGAAAGTAAAGAATCCGAACTCAGATTGGCTTTCGTATAGACAACACCAAACAGCTGATAATCCTATGCAGCCTGACGAAAATCAATTTCAATTAGAATGCATACGCGCGAGATATCGAACGAGCTAGGCTTTATTCGATTGCGGTTAATTCTATTTCGTTTCCAGATAAAGACTTCTCTTTCACTCCTTTGTGGACTGCACTTCTTCTTTCCTTGTGTCAGATCTACGCTTTACGTTACCAAGCGCGGCTATACTCTACCAAGTAAGATAAGATATGCACGACACAACAACTCGGTCGCTCCCTGTAAAAAACTGAGTCTAGGTTAAACAGTACTAACTGTCTCTCATGGCAAAAGTGTCACCTGATCAATCACCATGTCGCGTTCGCGAGTATTGCTTAACCAAATACGTTTGTCTTCAATTTTATTTATGAGCGAAAAAGTTGAAAACGTATAATCTATGACAATGTTAATACAAAATAAGCAGACGATGTGCTCCCATTGCGTTTCTTCGATTTCGCAGCCCAAGACGAAGTGATCGAGTGCGACCGCGTGGATAGCTCACTTTGGCTATGCAACTACTACGCAACGCCAGCTCCATTTGTCGCTTGTGATATTTAACGGTACTATGTAGTAATTGCTTGTCCTATTCTTTGATGTCTTTTCTTGTCGCTTTATACATCAGGTGCGAATGGAAGCTAGTGCGAGAAGATGCAATTAACACAATAGCCGATGCGTGAGAGCGAGACGACATTAGGCTGACCGCCCCGAGAGATAATACTCTACTTTAGCTACTGCGTATATACGACTTAATATTAAGAGTTTAATTATTCAAACCTACTGGCACCCTTTTTCTTTTGGTCGGTGCCGGCTGGCTCATCGGTTCTCAGGGGTAGTCCCAACCCTGGCCCGCAGTCCGCACAATCAACATTAACATTGCTACTTAAACATCTGTAGCGAACGGGCTTTTACAACACTACAACAAAACAATATAGAAAAGATACAAAACGTAAACAGCTGAAACAAAAAGTAAACGACAAGAATGGTAAGGAACTAATAACAACAAAAAACGAGAAAGAGGGCTATCTTCAGCATGGCTTTTTATTATGCTTTGCTCGTGTCTAAGAAGCACGGAGAAAATAGTTAATGCCGAGTTTGATCAAAATATCTCGATATAAAAAAAAGTTGTTCATTCAAGAACCTAATTTTTGACCGATCGTTCCTGTGGCAGCTATGTAATTTTGTATATATGTAGGGAGCATAGTGATACCCTTAAATGCTGAGTTTGGTTGATATATTTTGAAAAACAAGAGGTTCTCCATACAATTACTTAATTTTTGACCTATCGTTCCTATGGCAGCTATATGAAATAATGGTCGGGTCCAGCCAGCTCCGACATATGTACTGAATGCACAGAAAAAGGGGCGTTTGAAAAGTTTCATGACGATAGCTTTAAAACTGTGACACTAGTTCGCATAGAAACAGACAAACAGACGGACATGGCTATATCGACTCGGCTGGAGATGTCTCCTTCTAAGCGTTACACATTTCGAGACAAAGATATAATACCCTCTGCATGGGTATAAAAACAATACTGATCCACTTTTGTTTTCCAGATAGGCGAACCCGCTCTACCTGATACAAACTCCCTAATCTCCTCTTCCTTATATTGGCCATTTAGTGGGCCTTCATCAGCCTGCGTAGGCTGGCATGCCTTTTTTCTAGTGTGTAAACTTGGTTGCATGATTTTTATAACTATGACAATAAATATTATATCTTAAATTTTAACCTTTTAACTGAACATATCTTTAATACATTTGTTCAAACAAAAAAACATAACAGACAAGAACGTCACCAAAGACTATTGCTAGCCGCCGAGGAAAACACCACAATTGGAAATAATAAATAAATAAAAAATAATAATAAAAACTCACTCTATTCTTCCCGCTTTTCTATTGGTTTCGAACCATATGCTGCATATCTCTATAATAGACACTGTTGAAAGCCGCTCTAGCTTCAGGTACGCCCCCCTCTCTTCAGTCCTTTATCCGCATGTTTCAGTTGTTGTGACTGCGCCAGTTTCTTGTCTGAAGGTTTCCGACGAACCTTGGGGTGTTAGCTGGATACTCCTCACTACGCGCGCCTTGCCTTTATGGTTTCGGTGGTGAAAACGTTGCGCGCTGTATCCCTTCGCGGTCGTTCGGGATGACACCTGTTGCCGGTTTCGGCACGATGGGTCTCTGTGGCACGGGCACAGACTTGAGCCCTCTGGCGTACATATCTTTCGGCGTCACCTAAGCACAGGGATGACGCCCTTCATCATCACCAGGAAGTCGTTTCGCACTTGATTGACTTCAAACCAACACTACTACTTTCGACAAATCCTTCTAGTATATATAGTTCCTAATAAATAAATAAACAATGCACAGTAAAATAACTCATGATAAATTTGTTTTGCTTTCAGTGAACTACCTGTTGGCGCAGATCTGCACATTGAATAATATATTTGATTAGAAAGTCGAAGTCTAGTGTAAGTTAGGTTTAGTGCGGAGCGAGAGGGTAAGAAAGATTTATCCCTTTCACTGGGAGCGGATTCGCCTCGCTTCGCCGCAGTAGCTTAATTGTCCTAAATAAGTTTATAGTTCACAGTCGTCGAATTATACAAAACCGATCAGCACGAAGCACACAAATTTCGGTTTCTTTTAAAGCCACCAACAAATTTTCGTTAATAATTATTCAAAACCGTATAATATTTCATGGCCACCCGGGGGGTGGACTCTTTTAAAAGATAATTCATCATATAAAATAAACTCAAAAGATAATTCAAAACTAAAAGATAATTCATCATATAAAATAAACTTAAGTGGTTAAAGTGGAACTAGTTGTGGCTCGCGATTCAATTAAATTGATAAGTAAAATAAAATTGCGTCGACCGGGAAAATTCCAACAATCAATTTATCCTCCTGTCTTCGTTGGATAATGCCAAGGAATGTAGCATCTAAGGTGGAATGTCCATGACAGCAGATACTGTGCTAAAAATTGAAAGGCCAACTCTATTGGCTTGGTTGCGCTAATGAAGCAGCCGATTTCAATTCTTGGCACATATTTAAAGTAGTTGAGCATAATTAAAATTGCATGAACTAAGTAAGATAAGATAAGATAAAATATTGATATATAATAAATATTTGTGCGACCTATAGTGCTTGTAACCGAATGTTTAATTAGTTGTCAAAAACTTATAGTCATTGCAATTTCATTTCGCTATCGTTCCCCCCTCTTGCCATCACTCGCAACCACTGTAAATTATACAGTTGCTCGAGACCAAGCGCTTGTATATAAGAGCAGTACACGCATATATACACACGGACATGGCAAGCCAACTGCAGTCCATTTATTTTCGTTCCAATTTGTGCTAAGCGGTGGCTGCAAAATTGTTCTTGTACGCACTTTCGTTGGCACGTTTCGGTCAAGAGACGCTCGCTCCCGCACTCTTTATTATTCGGGCTTATCACCTTTTTTGAAGTCGTTTAGCACATAGAGCGTGCACGTCTAAAAATAATTTGATATAGTTGCTATAAATAGTAAATTTGATTTTTAATTTAAATTAATCATTTTTAAATCGAATTTAGAAGAATGCGTTTATATGATAATAAATGCTCAATGACTTAAGTGGAAACTTTTGTTCCAGATGATGTTTATCTTGCCGAGCTGGAAGAACTTTGTATCCGTTATGAAGGTTTTAAGTCCTGCAACGCCTGCAGGCATGCCCGTTGCGGCTCCAAGCACACGTCTTCCGCATCTGGCACCTCCCAAGCTTAGTGGAAAAAAAAATTGTATAAGCTTGATCTATCGATAACGATCATGCGATTCCGAGTATAGAGATATTCAATCATCTGATCTCATGATAAGGGCGCTTCAAGTCACCGATAACAATTATTTAAAAGCATTAGACAGTCTAAAGAAAGTATACGACAATGAATGTCTAACATTCAATAAAAATATTTCGGCTTTATTAAGCCTGCCAAAAATAACGCAACCCTCTGCTGCATCATTGAGATCTATAATTGATACTCTCTCCGCCATCTATGGCTCGCTCCTGTCAAAAAGTGATGACAAAAAGATTTCTAACGAAATTCTCAGCAGTCGTTAGCATCAAAACGAGAAGTGCCGAACTCGTTTTGACTGAGCTTCACTCGATCCTGGTACACAAATTAATTTTTTAACAGACGAACTAGCACAACGATTGCAGCTGCGTAAAGAAAAGACTAGTATCAGTTTACTTGGGATTGCTCAATGCAACACTTAAGTTAAAAAGAATATTCATACAGTGGTGGAGTCGCGAGTCAATTGCAGCGAGTTCTTGTTAGATCTGTGGATCTTGAAGACCATTTCTGGTTACCAGCCTGACCATACGGTAAATGTCAGTGGTGGGAAAATCCCTGAACTTGCGATTGGCTGAGCCATACTTTCACAAGCCACAGAAGATCGACATGCTCATCGGAGCTGAGAAGTTCTTCGAACTTCTCTCTGTCGGTCAGATTAAACAAGAATCGAATTTTCCGACTCTGCAGAAGACTCTTGTTGGCTGGGTTGTTGCAGAAATCTTGGTCATTGGAAGAGATGCCTTCAGCCAAAAATGTGTGAGAGCCACTTTAAAGATTTGGATTTAAGGTCGATTTAAAGTAAGACTGCCATTTATATCAGACCCCAATCAGTTTGGTAACTCCTTCGAGGATTCTAAGCGGCGTTTTTTGACGTTTGAAAGACGCTTGTCCCGAGATTCCGAGCTTAAGCGTATGTACTTAAAATTCATGCAAGAATTTTTAACATTGGGTCACATTTCTGAAGTAGATTATCAGATTCCAAGTACTTCACACTACTTCATTCCGCATCTGTTTGTTTTAAGACCACGAAGCACATCGACGAAGTTATGCTTGTTTTCGACGCGACCTGTCGGACATTGTCACAAATTGCGTTGAACGACATTCTTATGGTTAGAAAGACCATTCAAAGGAGCTATTTTGACTCTGCTTCAATTTAGACTCCACAAATAAGCATTGACAGCTGACATCAACAAGATGTATAGGCAGGTCATGGTGCATGAAACAGATTCGAGATTGTGGAAAAAGAACCCATCTGACTCTTTGGGGTCCTTTAGGTTAAACACTGTGACTTACGGCACTGCGCTGTAAACACTTAAACACTGAGATGAGCGAGTCATCACACCCTAAAGCGGCTGACGTTATCAGGCATGACTTTAATGTCGATAATTTACTGGTGCTGCATGCGTACAGAACCTTCAGACGACTAAGTTTCAAGTGTCGCAAATACTTCAAAGCGCAGGTTTCGAATTAATCAAATTGTTTTCGAAATCTCCTAAGCAGCATTTGATATCAAAATTGATTCAGTTGCAACGAATTAAAATACCCCGATATGTGTTTACAGAGCCAACTTCACCGATCTAGATACATGGTTTCGCCGATTCTTCAATAAGAGGGTTTGGCGCACACGTATATATACGCAGCCATACTGCAGAAGGTTGCCGTATTTCGTTCTTGAGATCCAAATCTAAAGTAGCCTCCCCCAAGACGAAGACCCTTCGCACCTTGAGTTGTGCGAGCGTCACCTTCTCGCGAATTATTGTCATCGAATCACAAATCTCATAAGATAACCGGTCGGTTCATTGGTCTGATTCCGAAGTCGCTTTATTGGATTCGGTCATATCCTTCGTCTTTGGCAACATTTGTGTCGAATCGAGTGGCTGAAATCCAAGAGTGGACAGAGAACGCTGAATGGCGCCATGTACCTACAAAGCAAAACCCAGCTGATATCGTCTCGAGAGGGTTTGCTGTTAACGAGTTACTTTCATCGATGTGGTTCGATGAGTCTTCGTTTTTTAAGGACCATCTGATGACAGATGTCATACGAACCTTAGAAGTACGTTTTTATTTAAAAATGTAAAAATCGAGCAGTACAATTGAAGAGTATCCCTACGGCGCTCGAAAGGAAAGAAGAGGAGAGTTGACGTCATCCCACGAGTTGAATTTAAAGATGACATAGATAAAGTTCGAAAAGGCACATGCATGTGTCGTCGCCTGCAACGTCTCAATCCATTTAAATTGAGTATAATTGCTCTTTTCCGTTGTTAGGAGTAGGGGGACTACTTGCAAATGCTCTTCTTTCGTATGATGCCAATCTTTCGCTTCGTTTTGAATATAAGCTCGCACTTCGCTAGAAGTTTTTTTAGATACGTGCATTTGACGAATTGTCATTCTGGCCTAAGAACCATCGTAAGTCATCTTGGTGAACGACTTTGGCTCATAAACGGTCTTTCGTCAGCGGTTCACTTAAAACTAGTATCTGACTTATCTACTAATAAATTTTTAATGGCTTTTTAAAGGTTCGTCGGCCGTCGAAGAGACCCACAGACCGTCTATACGCGTGAGTTGCCAGCTCGAATCGAGGAAGAGGCGGCGCGATTCGCAAATCGGCATCAAAAAGCAGAAGCAAATTTGCGTTTATACCGCGGCGATAGTCAAAGGAGTAAGTTCTCATACTGCTAGCCCTAGCAGTGATTGATCGGCAGAGTGACGGCGGTGCGTGCAAGAGAGGACGGCATCGTTAGGGTGGCAGAACTGAGCACGGTGGCGGACCTTTCAAACAGCCGATCCACAAGTTGGCACGGCTGCCAGACAAATGAAGCCCCAAGCGCTTCATAGTGGCCGGTGTTGGCGATGATCTGCGGATTGAATAATTAAATTGATTGAAAAGTTGATGTCTAGTGTAAGTTAGGTTTAGGGCGGAGGGAGAGCGCAATATAGATTTGTCCCTTGCTCTGGGAGCGAATTCGCCTCGCTTTGCCGCCGTAGCTTAATTAAGCCTTAAGAAGTTTATAGTTGTCAGTTGTCGAATTATAAAAACTGATCAGTACGAAGCGCACTAATTTCTATTTCTTTTTAAGCCACCAACAAATTTTCGCTAATAATTAAAAAAAACTATAATTTTTCACTTCTTATAATCTGGGGGAGAACAAACACATCGTAACACAGGCTAATTGTTCGATTTCGTTTTGTATTGTTGTATTTCGTTTTGCTGTAGTATTGTATAAGCCCGTTCGCTACAGATGGTATGTGAAGCAGAGTCGATGGTGATGTTGCTGCGCGCCACCCGGCGCGACACAAAAGTAAATAAGCAAGTTCGTAACAATTGTTTAAATTAAAATAAAGCTAAGTACCAACATGATCTTAAAGAAGAGCTAGTCCTGTGACCGACATTCGCTGATCTAGCATTTAGTCCAAACAAATCGTATTTCCGACAGCCAGTGCATGGGAACGCTGTAGACAGTATTGTTTCTGACGCGCGTCAGTATTGTTGTAGTCGCACATGCGGCGTTTAATGATAGATCATTAACAAAAATATTATTATTATTATGCATATTTAACAGGCTGTTGACTTATAGCTGGCTGGATGTGTTTACTTATATATACGCAAGTGCATCTGGCTGCGGTCATCAGTGGCCACCAGTGCATCGCGGACTTTCAATTTGACCATTTCCATCCAGATATATATAATTTATAAAATACCATACCATTATCCATATGTTTGCTCTTTACGGTTAGTTATCTATTTGTATATCTATATACAAATATATTTATAATGTAATGAGCTATTAAGTCACTAGCAGGCCACAATTTAACCATAAAATTTGATCGGCAAAGTAGCAAGAAATTGTTGCATATATACTTAACAGCTCACTACCACTAACTATACAATGCATAGACATGTCAAACAGCGGAATAATCGGATACCGATAAATCGTCAACGACTGAGCCCCATGGGTGTCCGCGACCATTTTAGTGTGCCCAGACAAAGTAAGACTGCTGAGAGTGGCAGCCGAACGCCGGCCTTGAAAGCCGATCGTTAAATATGAAGCCGCATCTCGCTCAGCGCACAACGTCGCTGCAGCTGATGCCTTTTCATAATATATGTATGTTAGTTTTTAATTCCTTACATCCCAAAATTGGTCCCCACAGTAAACAAAATAATTAATATATAATATATAAATATATCATTTAGGTCATTTAAGTTTTTAATGAATATAAATATATCAGATTCTTCTCATTATGCCTGACTGGACCAAGAAATACATGATAGAGCATTTCAATGTGTGTGCCTTTTGCTACCACGGGCACAAATGACACACAATTGAAGAAAATATCTCTGACTCGCGACAAACGCCGTGATCTACTTGTGCGCACACACGTACACAAACATATGTATGTTTGTAGATCTCGGGGTTTTTGAGAAGCTATGCAGAGAGAAAGAGATGCACACAAGCGCGCACAGCAATGAGTGGGAGCAAGGCAAACTCTGGACATGCATACACACATATGTATTTGGGCTGTAAGGATTTACAACTAACATACATATATTAAGAAATAGCATCAGCCGCAGCGACGTTGTGCGCTGAGCGAGATGCGGCTTCATACTGAACGTTCGGCTTTCGAGGCCGGCGTTCGGCTGCCACTCTCAGCAGTCTTACTTTGTCTGGGCACACTAAAATGGTCGCGGACACCCATGGGGCTCAGTCATTGACGATTTATCGGTATCCGATTATTCCGCTGTTTGACATGTCTATGCATTGTATAGTTAGTGTCACAACATTATAAAGATATCGCTAATATCAAACACCTGCGTTTCCCCTCTTACTGATTTTGGATGTGAATGTAGATGCATCCATAGTAAGAACGCACTATGTGTTTGTAGTTCTTATCGAAATATAGGTCCGATATAAACATCTGTAATCAGCACGGTGAGAGCGCACCGTCATTTTTAGGCATTTTGTTTACTATCACTTTATATTTACCTAAATTGAATTAAATTTAAGTTACGCACCATTTAAAACAGAATCTTGTATAAATCGATACGGGGCGAACAGGGTATGTAAAAAGATCAAACCCTAGTTTTCCAATCTCTATTGCTTGCCTATTCTGTGACCATTTGAGCTTAGATTTGTGTCAAAACCGCATTGCTTGATAAAACAGCTGCTGAGTTTTCAAGTAATTGTCATTTTAGGCATTATATTAATCTAAATTAAATTCCCTATCCGAGATTCCAATAACAAACTGTTAGATCAAAACATTAATTTTTATTGCGAAATTTTTAAGAAATGGCGGCCAAAAATTAATCATTGAATATTCAATACTTGATACAAAATATGGATATTATACGCAATGCCTATACTTAGGGGAATTTTAGTACCCCATAAATTTTGCTACATTTATGTTTTCACATTTTCCTAATTGGTCAAAATTGCACACATCGTTGTGCATTATTTCCTTAACAAATTCAAATTTGACTAAAATTTGGTTTAAAAACAAATTCACATACAAATACATGAAAGATTTTGATAAGGGGATGTTGTCGGTTATGGAGTCGAGGAATGTCCGGGAATCTCACTGCTTCAGCTATCTTTCACTTGGTAGCAACATTCGCTACCGTGCGGGACTTTCGCTTTTTCAACTTCGTTTTAACCTTCCGTACAAGGCTGACTGTGTCTAGGGAAATCCCTGCAACAGATTTGTTTGCTGGCAATGTGTTAGTATTGCGATATTGTAGCATGTTGTGTGCGCCAGTGGCGATTCCGCTGCTGCCACTCTTTATAAGCGACCCACCAGCATGACGCATTCGTCTCGAAACCCCACCACCACCTCCTGAATCCTGCTGGACCGCCGTGACGACTAGGCCACTAGCCTTGAACTTGTTAGATGTGCGTCCAGCAGAGTGTTGCATTCCACTGACAGATGCTGTTTGAGCGTGTTCTGTACCGCTGCCTGGTTGAGTTTTCAAAATCAGGCGTTGCATCTGAGTCATTTGTTGATGTTTCTGTACAGCAAAGTTGACGGAGCCTCTAGCACTGCTATGAGTCCGCGAAAAGCTTGTAACCAGCTGCGTCGTCTCAGCAATTTTAATCATACTGGATTTGCGCTTACTCTTACCAGCTACGCCAGATACATTGATAGCGTTACCACTAGCTGTTCTGGTGCTCTTGCTTGGTTTGCAAACGCGTATGGGGATCTGCGGATACTCAAGCTTGGCGCTAGTCCCGCCCATTAGGCGTGTGTTTGACGGCTGTATTTTCTTATGCTCTTGCTGCCAGAGTAATAGTTTTTGTGAACATGCGCTACAAAAGGTATGTTTACATTTTTCGGGAAACTGAAATACACTCTCTAACTTACTTAAATAAATCCACCTGCTCCAATTTGCGGGATCTGCGCGGCGCCCCTACATAGGGGGGTGGCACAGTTGCTGTAGTTGTTGACGATCCCGCTGCCGATGTCAACGGTTCCTTGTTGCCTCCTCCAGAGCCCCGAAGCGCTGCAGTCGCTGCTGCCGTAGCCATTACGGTTGCCATGTGAGCATTTGTCTTGGCCTGTCCTTTGTACCAAGCAAACGGTCGGACGTCGGGGTCGCCATGCGCTCCTGTCCAAATTTTTCGTTTCATTGAGAGTTTTACATGCAGGTCGTTAGCATGACTTTCAGTGCCATGTCTTTGAGGGCCAAGTGAGATTAGGTTGCTGTGTACACTGCTGCAGTAAGAATAGGCTTAGGTAATTAAGGGTACTTGAAATTGTAGCACTTACCGTCGCGGTGGTGTCTTATGAATCCTCACAGCTGGCTTTGATTCGTTGATAAAGTTGGGCCTAACACGGCTGCTATCTTGGTTGAGATTGTGCCAGGAATATGTACGTCGAGCACCTGTGGCATTAGTCTGGCTGTGCTGACTGCCTTGCTGCTCGGGCGCTGTACTAGGCGTCAGTTTGTAGACGTCTAACCTTTTAACTCCGCCTGGCCCGGTGCTCTTGGAGGGTGTTGTCACGATCAATTCTGGTGGCATGTAACCAGACTTCGGTTTTTGGACAACCAAGTCACCAATTTCTTCGATATAGCGGCGCTGCAACTCGCTCTGGAGTAGAGTGTGACGAAGTGGAGCCACTGCTCCAAATGTAACGTTACCAGCTGAGAAAAGTTCCTCATCGTCTGTAGAAAAATGCAAATCAGATCCCGGATCAGTCGTTGGCAAATCAAGCGCAGTGCGCACCAATTCGCCGCGCTTTTTAACAGGCTTACTTCGAACACGCTGCCGGCGATTCTGAAATATAGGAAACACGCGTGTACCCTTCAAAAGTTATATATATTTTATATTGGCAGTAAGCTATTAAGTTACAGCAATTTGTTAGTACAGTATGTACATTGTATATTGTGTTAATATGTTTATTAGATATTTATGGTTATTTGGTTTGATATTGCTCTTACTATTTATGTTTGCTTTAGATTCACAATAACTTCTTGCTTTCAAAACAAATGGAAACTAGAGCAGTAAGCGCAACATAATGCAAGCAACTGTAGGCTTCGGCATGCCGAAGAAATATTCGTTGTAGTATTGTGAGGTGGACTGTTGTTCTTAAATGTACCTTTTTTCGGCGAAAAATAAAAATACGTCGGTTGGCCAGCCAAAGTCGCAAATTGCGGTCGATACGCATCTTGCGGTTTAATGCTTTAGTCTTGCACTTTTCTGTGGACAGGTGTTTCTTTTTTTTACTGCGCTTACGGGAAGACTGTTTACCAGTCTGATTGACATCGTTGCTAGCATCCGTCAACAAATCTGAGGACTGAGATCCGTTGCTCTCAGAACTTTCGGAGTCAGGCGACTGGCGTGGCGTCTTGATCGTTATCTGAGCGCGATCTGGCGTTTCGCCGTTCACAAGTCTCTCGACATTACCGCGCGGTGAAATTTGTCCACCTCCACCACCAGTCGCACGCCTGGGACAGACCATCTTGCATCCCAATTTGTGGCGGCGACGCTTAAGCCGCGCCAGTGCCTTGAATTTCCTCTGAAGAACAGGTGAGAAGTATATTTGGTCCAAAACATGCATCACCTTGTGCATTCGGCGTACACGAAACTATTGGCAGTGGGCGAACGTATCGGTTGTGCTGTGAGCCGTGTTTTTAACAAAATATATGTGAGCCACACTTACCTTACGAATCTCATGCATGATCTCAGGCGAACTGGGCGGCGCGCGTATAGGCGCACAGCAAGGACCTTCTAGATCAGATGCTGTTATTGAATGTTTGCCTTCATTGTCGGAACTAGAACTGCAGTTTCCCTCGTCGCTAAAGTGTAAAATTAAAAGCGGAAGATTTGTTATTATATGTGTTGTACCCGCAAAGCTATGAAATCGTTGTTAAAATTTGTTGAAAACTATAACCAATCCAATCTTTTATCTATATACATATATATATATATATATATATATATATATATATATATATATAGCATTTTATTATCTGTTGGAAGGTGGTGCGAATTACTCAAACAACTTTGGTACCTCTTACATTTTCAACATTATTCATTCGATGCTTTAACTTTGGCGGTACTGATTACGAAAACTGGCACCTATAATTTGCCTAAGAATCGTTTTCGTCAAATCTATATTCGGCTGCTCCGGTTTCATAAATTATAACCAACCATATTTATGCAGGCAAGGGCAATGTGTTTGTGCAAATGACAAAGTATATACATATATTCTTGATAAGCATCAATAGCCGCGTCGATCTACCCATATCCGTCTGACTCTCCGTCCGTCATGTATGAACGTAAGGATCTCAGAATCTATGAGCTAGATAATTAGAATTGAACATAGGTCCGTCTAGATCTCGCGCAGTACGAATTTGTTTTCGATAATCGTTAACTTGCTCCGTGTTCAAGCAAGTATCTTTAATCTTATAGCTAACGCCACCTCCCCGCTACTACCTCAAAGCTATAAATCAACTTAATAAACGACGTGTTTGCGGCAGCTACCGCAAATTGCAAGAACCTGTGTAAGCGTGTGCGCACACACATTAATAGTCGTATTTATTGAATTATATCAACAGGGTTGCAATTGCGATTGTATTGTATTATGTGCCGCTGTCAATCGGTTTTTTTTTCTCAATGAAAATAAATTATATGCTTGTCGAGCAGAGGCGACTATATTAAATGATGTTTCGATTAAATACGCATTAAGTTGATTTAATTGTAAACTGCACACGTTTTTATGTTCAACACACAAATATTCAAACGAGCACTAATTAGAAAGACTCCAGCTTTCGCCTGACTAGGGAATACTCAACACCAAATGCACCTCGCAATAAGCGCTGGCTTGCCATCGCCTCATACCTCAGCCATAACATGACTTGAGTTAACGTAAAAAAAACCACTTAAATAGCAGCACATGCAAAGAGCACCGATGGAGGAGGGGGTAGTGTTATCCATAAAATGACACGATACTTGATTTGCTTATTCTATTCTAGAAGCTACATTTCAAAATTTATGACTAGTGTTAAGCAGGCGGAAACAAACACGTTCTACGCGGGCACTAAGAGGACCTAAGTTCAAAATTTCAAGTCTCTAGCTCTTCTACGTTCTGCCACACGTTCCTAAATATGGGCAGACGATAAAAGCGCCTAAATACGTCCTATGTATATACTTCAAGGTGTTTAATTGTTGCCTTTTGCCTGTTATATATATTTAAAAAAAAAACCGACATTTTAACGTAAATCGCACATTAAGAAACAATAATGAAACAATAATCCTACAAAACAACACTTGCCACCCATTGTGCAAAGAGTGAACATACAGCTATCTCAGCTGTCAGCATTTTACTATGGGAAATGTATTCTTAAATAGTACCGAAGTTTATAGTCCAAACTTTATGACATTATTAAAGGCATAGATATTGAAAGTGAGTGGGGCAAAGCGGAAGGTATTTAAAAAGTGAAATTTTAAATAAGTACATACTATACCAGAACCGAAACACCAAGTTTAGTGTATTTACTATGAAATATGGTTCAAACAGTACGACCTCGCTCAACGCAACCTATTAAAATTTGACCAATTGCGAAATCTGAGGTGGTTGCAAAAACCGAGGGAACATTTTCTGTTGGCCACGAGACCTATTTCCAAAAGGAGATGCCTTTGCTAACCATTAAAATTAAAGAAAATCGAATAGTTCTGTGTTCAAAGCATGGATTTCATTTTACTTTATTAATTTTTTGAAAAATTGAGAAATTGTGGTCTGTACTTTTTTACTTTTATACTTTTCTGAGCAGCTGTTTCTACAATGTTAAGAAATCGGGTGCTGCAATAATCGAGGAGTTGCGTGTAACGAGGGTTGCGTTGAGCGAGGTCGTACTGTATATATATTTATACTAACGGGTATAACCCGGCCTTGCCCGTGGACGTATGAAATACTTTTTTTCAAAATGCTTTCAAAATAATTTTGAAACTGATCGGACGGAAAGCAAATAACTTTCATATAATTGTTTTCCGCCAATTTACCACTGTTGCGGGTGGAATTTCCCAAATCGCTGAAAAACTTTTTCGTTAAACGCGTATGTAGAGCTTTCAAAATAAGTTTGAAGCAACTCGGACAAAACTTAGCCCAAAAAATCTTTGAATCTTAATGGAATCCTTTTCTACTTTTATGTGACCACAGTGATCGTTTCGTCCCTTGTGTTACTCAGATCGGCGGTTCAATAATGATCAAATTTGGACTTTCAGTTGTCCAGGATCTAGTGTTTCCACCCCAACTTTTTTTTAAAAATGTGGTAATAATTTTCGCCTTGTGGCAAGGAGCGTTTTCCTGGAGAATAAATTCTTCCCCGATCTGTGGCTTCATAGAACCAAAGGCAATATAAACACTAAGATGAGTAACGCCCATACATTTGCATGCGAAGAAAAATTTCTAGCCTGGCTTCCTATCTGGCCTTTACGACTTCACACAACAAGGCAGCCGACTGCTGTTCGTTCAGAAGAGCGAATGCCGTAGTCGCGGTTTGCTGATGCTGACACGAGCAACGAAGTTCGTCGCCAGCCTGCCTTCAGCAAAGCTGGTCGATGGTACTTTGCGTCGCTTCGTTTTCGAAGTACATTGAGCGAAAAGTTTTAAACTTACGATCGACGCAAAGTACTTTGGCTTTATCCATGAAATGCATGCTTTATTTAAATGATACATTACCCTAGATACTAACGATTAACTTTACAGGAAAATTTAAGAATAAAATAATTTTTTTACAAGGCGCAACTTGTGCAATAACTATGTTAAGAAAATATCACACATAGATTTATTTCAATTTTGTATTTGGACAGTGTATGCTCGAGAGAAGTTCTTGTTCAGCCAATGGCGTGCAAGCACCTATGTTTGTATGTGTGAATTATGCATGCATAACTATATCAAAATATGTATATGTATATGTGTTGTTATTCACTGCCTTTGCTTTGGGTGGTGAAGAAATAAATTTTGTTTTTTAGCGCTGATCATGCACGACCTATTCAAATTTGTATTCACAAATGAATGCATGTTGTGTACTGAGGTTTTGAAAATCGATGCGAATATTTATATAAATTCTAAATTAACTTATTAATTAAATTATTATAATTTTCAAGAAATAAAGCAATGAAATTAGAGCGCAAATTGTGTGTTTCCAAAAATTAATTTTATCAATTTTTTTTTTGTTGAAATTATTTTTTACTCCGCCGGTCGAACTAGCTACCGACGTATTTAATTTACCCTATTTGATTTTTTTGGCACTCTTAGTTTTTAATAACATAAAAATAATAATAAATAATTAATGATTTAATTTAAAGAATGTAAATATTTGCGACTACTTTAAAAAGTACACAGCATGCATTCGTATGTGAATACAAATTTAGGATAGGTGCATGATCAGCGCTAGAAAACTAACAAAATTGATTACTTTGCCAGCTAAAGCCAGAGCTGTGAATAACAACACATTCAAATATGCTGATATGTATGTATACTAACACACATACAAACATAATTGCTTGCATGGCTCTCATAGAGCCGAAGCGCAGAATACATTCTATTTTTAACTTTTCGCTTTTTCGGCTGTGAGAGCGCAATGATACTGATTTCGTTTTCGTTCTCAAATTTCAAAAAAGCAAGCTGCATAGAAGCATTTTGTTGTATGGCGATACTCATGTTAGTGTTTATATTGTCTTTGGTTTATCTACAGTGTTACATAAATTTGCAAAAAAAAAATCATTAAACCCCTTAACCCATGTACAAATTTTTAACTTTCAGGTCACATCCTCCCCCATTCCCTACAAAACCAGAGAAACTTATTTAGGTAAATACACTTTTGCATCCGATAAACATCTGACTATAAAAGTTAGTCAAGAATGCAATGTGTAGGTGTAGACTAAATAAGTTAAAAAACCTCTGATTTAGGCCGACTTACATACGTGCTCGCATATATGTTTTAATATCAGCTGCCTATGCTGATATTGTAGGGAAACCATACCTACCTTGAGTAATCGGATAGCGGTATGTTTAATGGTTCGTCGGCGCTTGAGCCTTCGCGCATCAGTCTTTCGATTATTTTAGAGCGTAGTCTTTCCTGTTGTTTGAGTAAATTTAAAATCTATTGTAAATGTTAATGCATTAGGATTAGTGAAAATATAAAAAAAGCCGAAATAAAGGAATGTAAACATTATGTAAATTTAAAATTAATAAGTTTTGATATAGTTTGTAAAGCTAGCTGAAAACATACAAATATAAAATAGCGTCTAACTACGTCAATTGTTTTATTTAGACAAATATTTTTACAGTGTACTGCAAGTTATTTGCGAGCTACAACAATACTACTTAATTTATATATGAAATAAAACATTGAGTAGTATGACTTATGTGCCTGTCGGTGCTGTGTGCTTATAATAAAGTATATATATATGGTAACTTTTAATCAGTGAGTTCAATAAAATATTAAAAACGGCGATTAGCGATAGATAGCATTCAAATTCATAATTTGGCAACATAACTCATTTTTAGATGGAAATAAGTCTCTGGTTTAAGCCATTGCTTTACTCGCGTAGTATCTTCTCAATTTTGTTTACATAATGTTGTGTCGGGAATAATCAGCACAACAGCAACACAATTACAACACAATTACATATTTTTACCAATTTAATAAAAAGCGGTTGACTGCGGTATGTTTTGGGATGTGTGACTATGCATACGTGTAGTGAGTAAAAGACATTCCTAGGAGACACTTCTCTCCACAGAACGTTTGACTTTTAATTTGCTTATAATACATCCCTGATCGGCCATTTTTTGTAATTTCAATGCTTTCTGTTCGCGTTTCTCGCGTTTTCTTATCTTTTTGATTTGCTTAAATAATTTGGCATGTCGTTTTACTTTGTTCGGGTTTTCATCACAGTAGTCCAATAAAGTCTCACAAAATGCGCGCCCCATATGCTCATAATCCTGAAAAATGAAATCAACTATTTTTTGCTCTACAATGGATCTCACCAAAATCTTACCTGTGTGTTAAAGTGGGTGCCTTTACGCGAGCCCAACGAAGAGCCGCCAAAAGAGGCCTCAATTGTGTAGCTGTTCGTGATGCCCAGCATCCAAACAACAATGCGTCCTGTCCCTTCCTTGCTCCGTTGTATCTTAAACTTACAGCTCTCAAACGAGAACTGATGAAGAAAATATTTAGATTCACAAAGAAAGAACTCAACTGACAAGAAACATCAGACATACCCGATCGGCGCTGTTTTTGTGCAGCATTAACGGAAAAACTTGCTCGGTAAGCCGCTTCTCTGGGTTACGCTTGTTTTCGCAGCCATATATAAATATATTATGTTTGCGTGAATGTGCGTGCATATCACAGTACATGGCTACTCCACATTCCTCAATCAGTCTAAAGATGTTTAAAATGTAGATCAGGATTGTTAGGTTAAGTTGATCCTTCACCTACCTTCTAATCATGGCTTTTGTATACCAAATAGATGGATAAGTCTCTCTTATAACTGTCCGATATTGACGATTCAAATCCTTGCCCGTTAGCGAGTTGCGAGTGTTACCTACGATGACTCCATCCGGATTCAACATGGGTACCAGTTTGAAGATAAACTTGTGGCGTAGGCGCTTAGCTACTGTAGAATCACCAGTTATAAAGTCCATCAGACCCTTCATCATCCATGACGATGGCGTCTCGCTGGGATGCACTCGTGCCGATACCACAATTGATTTTTTACGCTGGTAATATAATATAAACGCACTTTTAAACAAGCTGCTACTTTTACAGTGACTTACCCTAATGTTGTCCTCATTATTGGATGGTGCCGTAACGGTTAGATAATACACATTATTTCCAGCTAGTGTGCGGCAGAGAAGACGCAGCTTACAAAATTTTGATTTTACGGGATGACGCTGTATTTCCATCAAATAGTCCTGCAAGTCGCTGTAGGTGTACGGGTAGCTATGGGCAAAGTACACCGTATCATCATCGTGCTCAAACTCAATTGTAAAGGTCAGTGTGTAACTCGAGTTATCTTCATCCTCTTCATTAGTATTGTTGTTGCTTCTGCGGTGAAATTTAGAATTTGTCTTTAAATCGTTATATTAAGGGAAAGTGCCCCCACTTACTCATCATCATTACGATAATATGAAATATTATTGCCACATCTTCTCCAGCCTTCGTTTTTATCTTTAGCACCCAAATTAGAGTACATGACTGGTCGCATTCCATCGTTGTAAAGGCTATCCGACTTCACCAGATTGACAATGGAGAAGCGATAAAGCATGTTACGGCGAGTGCGTCGAACGCGAAAGTAGAACCACTGCTTGGAACGACTTGTATATAGATCGGGACGTAGGTAGAGCTCATAGTAGGTGGGCGTGATTTGCACTGCCTTAGCCAAATTTCCGGACTCGAAGCGCGACTCAAACTCCAGACTATCAGACTCGTCTGCGTTCATGGGATGGCAGTTCGTCATGTATTTTGCGCCGCCAACCGACGAACGACTGAACTGGATTTGGGGAATATCATAGGGAAGAGGTTGAGATTGAAAAGATGCCCGTTCATTAAAATTATTCTCTGAACTGGGTTTATCGTTAACTTGTTCATAAGTGCTAGTATTGGTGCTAGTACTTATATGCGTTACCCCAATATCGTTTGGAATTGATTCAAAGCCTCGACGACGCCCCCTTGCGACAGCTGCAACTGCTGCCGCCATGCTCACGGTTCTTGTGCAAATTGGTATTGGAACCGAAGGAAATGGCTTTAGCTTTCTATCATCGGTGGCTGCTGGGGGTAGAGAGTGTATTTTACTGTTTTAATTGTTTTTAAAGTAAAATTAGATCACAGCGCGAGTTAAATACTCAGACTCAAACACAACACAATTTGTGAATTGTTCTCATTAATCACAATTTCTCAAAACCTATTATGTTTGTGGTCACCGATAATTTTACAGTTATGGTAGTCTTAAATCTGTTTGTCTATCATTTTTTTTTGTTGACGCCCACCACGTCATGACTGAAAAAAATTTGTTGAACGAATTTTGAATTAAGATTTGTACCTATATCTATCTATAAGATTTTTAAAATAAATCTATCCTGTCAAAACTTCATACCATAAACATAATATTGCGAGGCTCAAAGAGATTGAGATTTTGACTCGTACTGATGTCTAATTTGAATTTTCATTGATCATTACATGCTAGCCTGCACATGCTTTCTCCTCCGACTAGCGTTTCTGTATCCGATACAGAGCTAGAACTGGTACTTGGACGCTTATCAGCGCCACCGGCCAAACGACTAACGGAAACTTTTGGCTCGTCCTTAGCAATGTCTGTACTGCAATCGTCGTCGCTGTCCTCGTCCGTGTCACCGACCTTGTTACTCTTGCGCGATATTGAAGTCTTATCATTATAAGATTGATGTGAACTGCTTTGGAAAGCAACCTCCAAACGCGAAATGTTTGTTTTGGGTAGTTTAAAGGGGGTAACTGCATATTTATTTTGTACCTTGCTTGAGGTGGAGCTGCCTGTGCCAGTTAAGGGATTTTCGTCGTAATCGATAATCTTCTCAATTATCCCCTTAGAAACTTTTTTGCCAAACTGACTAAGCACGTAGTGCGGCGAGGCGGGCTTGTACTCAATGCTATTGTTCTTCCAAGTATCGCTGATCCCAGTGTTGTCTTTAATAGTTAATTTGCTGGAGTCTGTACCATACGTTGCAGTACCGAACAGTTTGTTCTTCGAATCGATGAGACATTGGAAGTCTGTTTTCTCTTGGGACTCCTTACCATCTCCACTTGTATTGCAGTCATCGTCATCGTCCTGAGAGTTGCTTGTCGAGATGTCACCTAGCCTATTTAATAGGCTAGACACGCTGTTCAGCTGATTTTTGCCTGAATGAAGCGTCAGCCTCCGACTGAGAGGTATGAATTCGTTCCTGGAATCCGAAGAGTCATCTGAATCTTCGCTTGACTTATCCTCTGTCTTAGTTTTCGTATTTGGGCTCCCCTGTTATGTTGTTGAAAATCAATTTAAGTAGGATAGTATCCCAATAGTTATCGCTACACCAAAACCCCAATCTTTTTGCAGCCCTCCCAAATTTGTTGTGAGTAAATGTGCCGGCGGTGCATATTTAAAAGTATCACGACATATGATGAAGTACTCACATAGTTTACAGCACTTATAGGACAATAGGAAAATACAACAATGCCATTCTCCTCGCCAACTGGACGTGGCTTTAGCTCATTACCCGTGGGCACATTAAGCGGTTCAGGCTGCGCTGGCACGTAAGGAATGTGTATAATACGCTCCCCAATGACCTGCGAAGGAATTTTTTCATGATTTACAAAACAGTTTGGCATTTAAGATCTAGAATACGCGGTTACATCAAATGAGGGTGTTCAAGTTGAAAGTTTATGACTACGGTAACCTGTACTAAAATTAGGAGCAGGTTCATCTTTTTTGTTTCGATACACGAATACGCATGTTTCAATACGAAAAGCTTCTATGTATAAAATTAATGAAAACAATATATGGTCGACCATTCCTTGAACACGGCTTGACTGATTTGCATGTAGCCATGTTCGTCTGTTTCCATGAAAAATCTATTCTTTTATAAATCTGCCACCATTAAACTTTATATAGGTACGTCTTTTTTGCAGGCAAACCATATAGCCGCCATTAAAAAAATAGCATCTTCGAAATTACATATGTAAGATTAATGAAGTTATGAATACATTTATAGTTTTAATTGAAAACAAATCATGATTTTTCACGTCAAAGAAAAAAAGTATAAAGTACATATATTCTTGATCAGCATCAATAGCCGTGTAGATCTAACCATATCCGTCCAATACACTTGAACTTTTAACATAGGTTTAGTGCCTGCACAGTTCGAGTTCGTTTTCGACAACTTTCCCTTTTCAAGCAGAATACGTTTCGATACCTGTTTTTTAAGCAAATCTCTAAGGTTTTGATAGCTAGAGTTATCTTATTTTGCTTCTAGAATAGTATATACAGATCACTTATCTTTTATTTTATAGCTATCTTTGTTCGTTAAATGTCATTTCTGGTATGGCTATGAGGTTTGAGGCGACGCAAGCAGTTCGGTCGGTTAAAGGTAGTTACGAGCTCAACAGAGTCACAGCGAATACATGTTTTTTTTCAAATATATTTTTACTAATATTAAGGCAAACGAGAGCGTAGCGCGAGCCTCACATGGTGTTTGTAGATGAAGGGCACTCCTGACTGGAGCACTCTAACTTGTTATTTATATATGTGTCGGAACTGGCCGGGTCGGCGCACTATATCATTTAGCTACTTTATCGATCAGTATCTGTATTTTCCAAAATATTTCGGCAGTAAGTGTTCACTCTGATCCACTGCTCCTATTAACCCGTGCGAAGCCGAGGCAGGCTGTTAGTATTTTATAATTTTGATATTATTAAAGTATAAATTAAATTGATAACTTATTTTAAGCGCGCTTCAAGCAAGATTGGATACGATAAATTTCCATAAGTTACTTGCGTGGGAGTTTCCAAATTGTGGTTCATGTTAGAAACCCGACTCGGGTCCATCTCTGTCTGTATCCAGGTTTGCCTTGGCGTGACAACGCCACTCACATTATATGTTAGTGTTACAGAATATCTGAAATATTTTGACTACCTTTTTTGACCTACTTTCACTATTTTCATGCAAGCTTATTTAAACCAATCGATAGCTTTTCCTGAAATTGATAAATATCGACTAATAGTCACGGTTTTTTGAGTAAATCCCTGAGATTATTAGGGCCAGAAAAAGTAATATTGAAATCCGATTATTTTACTTTTATATTTCCCAAAGTTAAACAAAAAATGTTAAATGTATATTATGTATTCAGCTTACCGCCACAGACAGTGTTATACATTAAGTATTTACTATATACATACATAGGTAGGAAAAATGAAACTAATAAGGGTCTGTATAAAAAAACCTATGTATGGTATTAAGCATTATATCATAATTGTTAATTAATATTAATATATTAATATTAACCTTGAAAGATTTTTAGACGAGGCTGCGGACCTAGACGCGGCATAATAACAGCATTCTAGAAAAAACCTGGTACAAACAAAAGGTGGAAGTTGGATTGCGGGTTTGCTCGCTTTGCAAGTCGTGTTAAGCTCCGAACTGGTAAGGTGTTTATTAGTTAGCGAAACTTGCTAGTGATGGATCTGAAAGGTTCTTAAAATGCCTTTAAAGACGAGCTGCTCACATTTTTATTTTTCTACCTTTACTTATAAAAATAATCAATATTTACTTTTAAGCAGCTAGTTAAAAGTATTAAGTTCGAAACTTTTACCTGTTAGATACTGTGAATGGATAAATATTCTTCGATAGCTCACCTGGCATTCAACAGGCCATCTGGGGGCCTGCTGTGAGCAATCATTATCCTTTTCCTTGGGCAGGGCGAATAAATCCCGCGGTTCCTTCAATCGTGCAATTGGTCTCAATGTTTTTTCATCGGTATTAACAACCAATTGATTGGTTTTCAGGCCTTTCGACAGAAGATTGCCTAAGAAGCCTGTTAAAATAAAAATTATTTAAACAGTATGCATAATATAAATATACTTAAGTTCTTAAGGTTTCATATGTTCAAGTACTTTTGCACTTGTTGTTTTTCACAAGCAACTGCAATCGTTTTTACGAAGCCTCTTAGCTAGTACCCTTGCAAATATAGTTCCTATCCAGCATATATTAATCTGACCTTAACATAATCTGACTGTCATATTTTTTAAAATGTTTCTAAAGAGAATAAGAACTTATCTGTCTTAAAAATGTTGTTTATTAAGATATCTTAACCACTACGGTCCTTACATACTTATAAGCGAAAGCTCATTAACATCAGACGACGAAATCATACAGCTGCCATTGGAACGATCGGTGAAGAATAAAGCTGTATGAAAAACTATTTTGTCCTCCCGTCTGTCGTCCATCCGTATGTATGAACGCGCCGATCTCAAAAGAGCTAGAAAAATTTTGAAAGAAGGTCCTACTAGTGCCCGCACGAGATTGTTTCACAGCATTAATAATTTTTCCCGTTTGTATAATATTTCAGATAATATTTTTGAGCATATTTCAGAGGTGGTACGAGCTAAAGACACTTAATTTGGTATGTAGACTCCCTGGTGGACACAGAACCAAAATATTTAATTTTTGGACACTCCCCCGGTTGCCCAAAAATAAAAAATAAAACATTTTAAAAGGTATTGTCTTGGGCTATAGTTTTTACACACATTTAGATGCCAACCGTAGGCCTTGCACATTTTACAAAACCTGACAATAAAGCGTGAAGTTAATCACGAACGTATTTCCTATTGTGTGGTACTGGGGGGCTGCAAATTTGCCAAGTTTTTAGAATTTCTGAATTTCCAGTTTTTGCATCCAAACAAAACCGAAGTCGACGCTTATCCTGATCTGCAGAAAATGAATGGCTACCAATTTTTCTTCTAGCTGTCCCATCCCATCGAAGCTACATGAAGATATTGGCTGAAAAAACAGGTTTTCGATATTGATTTTTATCGATTTTTTTGAAACGTGTCAGTTATTGATTATCTTAAGCAAACTTGTACTGGGCGGGACTCGGAAGACCTACGTTTAAAATTCCGAATCTATAGCTCTTATAGGTTCTGAGATCGACGCGCTCATACATACGGCCGTACAGATGGGCGGACATAGCTATATCGACTTGGCTATTGATGCTGATCAAGAATATATATAATCTATGAGATGCTTTTCTGCCTGTTACGTACATTTGCACACAACCATAATACCCTTTTTACTCATTTTCAACGGGTTCAGAAAATACAAAATTTTATTTTTGAACGATCATTTCTATGGCAGATGTACTGCCGACAGCAAAAACACGATAGTTTTAAAACAGAGAGCTTCGGCACGCAGTGAGTCAGCTTATTGATTGCGGGTATTAACATGTTTTAATTGTCAATAAGCAAACAAAAAAGTGTTTTTAGTTGTATGTTTATAGTGTTACATTCAATCGGGTTTGCATAAAAGCAACCAGCCTAAATTTTTTTTAGCTTTATTTCTAGATTTTAAACTTTGTTTTTTGTTAGAATGCCCAGATACATTGCGTATTTGGCCGCTGTTCAAAAGTAAGTAAATTACATTTTCGGAAAAAAATATCTTATTTGTTAATCTTTCTTTAATTTGTACGTGCAGTTTTATCTTTATAATATTTCTAAATTAATATGTGTTGGAGGCGATTCTTTTACAATTTCTGCAATGAGACTACATATTCGCAAGTTTGAATTGGTGAATTGCGTCTACCTATTCTCAAATTGCTTTTGTATGTACGCCAATTGTGAAAATTGAATCGAAAACATTACGCAGCAGCACAATATGGGCTATTTTTACGGTCTTACATGTGCATCAAATGTGCCGGGTTATTAGGCTATATCTAAAACTCCAAAAATAGCAAAGTTTTTTTATTTATCTGTTTTTGCTCAGCCTTTTTATAATGATCGGACAATAAACTCAGAGAAGCTATATAAATACATTTTTTCCTTAGTGGGCCGTGAAACAGCACAGTCACTGTCTAAAATATACAGCATGTTTGCTTTTGTATATTTTTGTGTATTTATAAATGTATTTTAAGATAGATACTAATAGTATTTTACAGAGCCGATCAGTACTCTCTCGACAATAGTACTTATACTCGCTTGTCATCGATAATTGCGTTATCTTTCAATATATTCTTCATTAAAATTAATACACTTTTATTTAAGTATGAACCAATTTTGTTGACCTTAGGGTCCAAATAAAAATTAAATTTCATGCGTTGAGTATCAATTAACATCTTTCAAATGTGTGTGTTTTCAAGGTTGCACATTTGTTCTTATCATTTGTAGTAGACTGTAAAAGTTAGAAAATTTCAACTCGGAAAGTAGCTTCACCTATTGGATACATCGATCAATTCTGTTTTAAATCAAATGTTCAGGGATTAAATGACAGCGGTGCCCCTTTTAATGGATTCCAGGAAAAAAGATTGCACAATTGAATTGTTTTTATGACATAATTGGTTCATAGTTATTTCCCTTTAAAACAATTTCTCCTTTTGGGACAAACTTAAGAATTTTCATGAATCCATGTTTTTGCTGTGGGCTCTTTATTTTTTGATTTACCAGGATCGGAAGACTCTCTTGAGAACTATTGGTCGAAAGTTGAGTTTTGTTTAGTTTGTTATTTTAGACAACTTGGCCAAACTCAAAAATTACAAGGTTCATTGTGGTCCTTACATTTGAGAAATACATCAAAGTTTAATAGCTCCCATTAAAACGTTTAACAGAAGGTTTAGTTGTTATAAAGCACCGTTGTGTGACCATTATAAGAAATTTATTTTATATATTCCGCAAGTGAATTCTATTTTCAAAATGCCAGATATTGAAATTATCTATTCATTTAACAAACATGAAGCTTACCAGTGAAATTTCAGTACTCAAACTTTCGAAATTGAATTAATAAAATAAAACAATGGTAAAAAAACATGCAACTGTGTTGCTAAAATTAAAGAAAACACAAAAATTGTCGAAATTGTTGAGCTATGTTGTCGAAAGACTTTTGCTGAGGTTTGAAACACGAAAAAACCACTTCGCAAAACCAAGTTGCTACATATGTATATGAAATATACTTATTTGATTGTTATTGTCGTCGGCTGTCGTTGCTACTCGCACAATTTGTTGTTGACTAAAACTAAAACTCAAATGAATGAATGTATCAATATATTGAATCTTTTCTCGCCACATCGTCGACGTCAACTCTTTGCTCACCACTCGGTGTGTCATCCACTACACGAGCCATGAAAATGAGAGGTCTCGCCGACGACAGTGCCAGAGAATATTATTTATTGCGTTGAGAGATAGAGAAGGCAACACAGAATGCAAATTTTTCATTTCGTATTTTCCCTGGTAATCATTCGGATGATGTTGAGCTCTGCAAGTGTCGCGGCATATGGTAGGAAACTTTTGGCTCACACTCAAATTGAGACATTGAAATCAGAATACATCTAGAATATCAAGAATGCAATAGTTGAGTGTGCACGAGTAGGCGATACCCTGTACCCGTTTTCGAATCGCACTTAATTCTTATAGTTTTCTTATGCATACAAGAATATTCTTATCGGAGCAAGGAATCGGAAAGCTATAAACAATTACAAATAAAATTAAAAAAAAAACAATTGGAATTGATTAGAGTACAGAGAAAAGGTGGAACGTTTTCTAAATTTAATTCAAAGTTTACTGAGTTGTATGAGAATTTATTTTTTTTTCGTCCTTTTTCACACAGGGCGGTCGATTGTTCTTTAACGTGTAAAACATGTATCCAATGAATTTTCACAAAGTTCCTCAAAAATGAGTTTAAAATCCGATCGGATGATAAATAAAAATGTTTCATATAACCATAACCACAAATTTTCCCCTGCTGAATAAATTCGGCTAAGGTGGTAACCGCAGGGTGAAATTTAGCTTCCTAGCTCTTACGGTTTGGATTGTGCGATGTCAGTGTCATTTAACCAGGGAATCCTATTCTATGTATAGATTACGATTTTCTACAATTTATATGTGTCCATGTACATATATAATTTATCGGCGAAAAAAATTGCTTTTCAAACGAAAGTACAATTCGACTGCAAGACGGACCAAAATGCTGATATATATTTTATAGTATAATACTACATTTTACAGGATAAGAAAAAACCAATTAAGAACTTCATAGTCAAGTGTCATGGAGTATAAAATTGCGTATGCACTTCACTCAATATAATATTTTGGTTTATAGGAATTTTAATTCTGTAAACCATAAAATAAAGTCAAATTTAAATTAATAAATAATAATAATAAATAATTATGCAGGTTCTTGAAGATGCATTTTTGTACAATACGCTAACTGCGCTACTAACGCAGCGGTAGCGCTGCTTCTTTCGCTTGAGCATATTAATAGGGCATTAACATGTTTATATACCAAATCAAAATGCTCTAGCTTTAAAAATAAGTTTTTAAATTTTGGGGGAAATGGGGGGAGGCAGTCAAAATGTTAATATAAATATTCTTAATTTGGCTATACTTCCAAGAACTTACTTACTAAATTGAGTGCTCTTATGAGTTATGACTAAAAACCAAGTCATAAAATCAATTTTAATCGATAGTATGAATAAGTGAAAAAATCTGTTTTGCTTGTATGGCTTAATCAATTCAGCTCGTCGATGCTTTTAAGTTTATTTTTAAAAAACTTCTGGTCGAACTTAACAAATAAGAATGTAATTTTCCTACTGGTCTTCAATCGGTCCTCAAATGGTGTTTTGGCATTGTTCTTAGTATAAATCCCCAGAGGTCTATCGTTCCTTTCTTTTAAGAAGGTACAAGGTCATTATTTGCACACTATATTGGCATACATACCGTGGAATTATCTAGTGAGGTAAATTGACTGGGTTTTGTAATAATCAAATAAATTGGAATTCTTATCTTCTCAAAGCACTGTGGGCCTGCTGTTAATTCTTTGGCAAGTCGGAGGATTTTGATTTAAGAACCATCAGGTGGTTATACAACTTGATGATCAGAACTTTTGTAACATACGGCGCTCTCGTGGGATAGTTTTATGTACTACAGGGCAATGTGCAAACTGCAACGACTCGAGTATGGGGCTCTGATGGGAGCTATGCGTACGTGTCCGACCGCAGCCATAAAGAAAATCTGAGGATTGATTGCTGCAACCCAAAAAAATTCTCGGTCTTTCGATTCGCGGTTCAAACTAACTTCTCGCCTTTAGTTTTGCATACTGAACCAGGTTATTCATATTCGTGCACGATGGTTTTGGTGCAATCTTTGGCAAATTAAATACATGCGTCAGATGCGAAGGTCAATACCGAGAATGCTCATGTTTAAATTTGGCACGTGTCCTCATGGTCTACATGTGTACATAAATTTAGTTTTTTCGTTAGTGTGAGCAAGATAATATACATATATAACATACATGTATTTTTGTAATTATTTGTGTATGAAATGTATGTACAGTTATTTAAACAGAAAATGAATTTTCAAATATGGAAAGAATTTTTTTAACAAACCCGAGCTCGAAATGGTTCGGCTCAAACCGATTTTGCAGCCTTGCTGCTTACTCGTTGCATCAAATATCTAGGTTGCTAGCAGAGACGAATGGTCTAAATAAAGACACTTCTGGCTTGGAAATCAAACTTTTGGGAAAATATTCATTCTCTTCCCAGCCCCCAATGAATGGGTTAAAGGCAAACCCAGCGTCGACCCTCCAATCCTACATTGGTGCAGCGATCACTAGAGCCAACTCCAAAATCTTGATTGGAATGGCACCTTCGGCCAGCGCTGCCTCCAGTTGCTCTGCAAGGCTTTGAGCCTTTCTGTAAGCTATGGCGTCGTCAAAACAATCATCGTTAGGTGGGCGTCTAGAGAGTCTTTCAGGTATTGGGTTTTTAGGCCAGGAATGAGACATACTAAAGATTTTTGCCCCCGTGAAAAATCATTCTCAAAACATTCCAGCGTGGACCTTCTTGGTGCCAGACTAACGGCCCACTACGCGAGGTACTCTGCAACTCTGGTACTATCTTCACTAAATGCGGTTGTCTACGTGTTTCCACCATATTAGGCAATTATTTTCTAACAACGTATCGCTAATGAATAAATAATTATGATGTATGCATATACTAAAGGAGAATATCAACCAAACGTCAATTTGGTAACTGTGATTGTGGGATTGTTAAGTGTTGTCATAACAACGTACACAACGTTGTAATGTCGAAAAAAACGTACCAAGCTCTTCACTTTTACTGATACGCAATTAGGTTTTAGGGATAAAATTTACAAATTGTGAACTATTTTATAACACAAAAAGCACGGGCATAACCAATTGTCTTAAGACGAATTTTTTGAATACTGGAAAAATAGCCACTGTTTTTAACAGCAGCGACTATATCGTGGTGCACACCCATATATATTTTTCCGTATAATTATACGGATATATATATATAGTTTAAAGTTTTCCGTATAATTATACGGATGTATATATATATATATATACATCCGTATAATTATACGAAAACTTTAAACCGGCAACGTCTTTCTCACGCGATGCTGGTCAATCATATACCTCCATTAACCGTGATTTATCTCTATAATCTGCAACCTTTTGGGGTAATGGGGAAATTCAGGGGTATCATTGATCTAATGCATTTAATTAACTCGTGATATCGGATCGTATTTCCAGTATTCCTATAATTTTGTAATTGTAAATGTACATTTGCTCAATATATATTACCTCCATTGGATGTTGTCAGTATGCAAACGGGAAATAGCTGAGCTTGCAGATACTGTACGCGACCACCGCCGAATCCGCAGAAGTCCATATTAAGGCTGAGCCTGAACGAAGTGGTGACTTGTGGTACAATAGTGCTGGTCTTAAAGTCTGTTCACAAAGTGTATGAAGTATATTTTAATGGAATTTTTAGCGACACTATCGGATCTGGACCTTTCAGCTTTGAATGTATACTCGTATATACAAAATGTTTCGGAGAAGCTCCTAACTTTTCGTAACGGAAAAACCTGTTAAGCCCTACTTCAATTCCAATTTTTATAGAAACTTGGGCAATCGGAAAGCTGTTTCAAACATTCGAAAATGCCATTAATATTTTTTTTTTAACGGTTTTCTGGTCTACTCCTCAGGCGAAGAGCATATGTGTTTTGCTAATACATGTCCCATATATTCAGAATGATTTTTTCTTTTGCACATTTAATTCGTTTAGAACCGAAGGAGTGCGAGCGAATGTAGCTATTTCGAATTGAGAATTTGGGCCTGTTATATACAAAATATATAAGAATAATTGTTTGCAATGTGTAAAAATTCTTTGAGGCATTTCTTTCGGAATCCGGAACATCAAAACGAAAAACAAGCCAGACTTTCTAAAATTGAAAGGTAGATAACTGGTAGTCTCCTTAAGCGATTAAACTACAAAGGGCAAATATAAAGTCAACTTTTGATAGTCGCACTAACCAAAAACCCAAGAAGTCCTTTTGCCTCGTGTTCGGTTTTAATTCAATTCTAGACAGAGTATTACGTATTCGGTTGCATATTTCACTGCAACATTGAATTCAGCTACTATAAAGTAGCTAAATAAAGTTAATCACTGGATATAAAAAGGTCAAGATTCGCTTTAGGGTTACTGCTTCTTATCTTTTTTTGAACACATTGTAAGTACACAAATGAACACAAATGTAAGTAAGTGTGGGGGCGAGTTTCGTTTTAAGTTTGTTTGGAATTGATATTATGCAATTGCCTTTTTTTTACAGCCCGTCTGTTAAAAACATTTTTCGGCGTTACGTCCTGTTGTATAAAATAAACTGAGCCGTTCTGCGTCGTTGACGTCGCACTTGAGTCAAACGCGGCAACTGTTATAAACAAAAAAAAACTAAATAGCTGGTCGCTATCGTTTTTTGCTCCAAGAGGAGCTGCTAGGTAGCCTCCCATCCAAATTCAAGCAGAACCAAATATAAAATGCCACCACCATTGAATGCGGCAACTTATTTGCCAGAGGCAGCATAGAAAACAAATGACCCGGTTAGCTACAGGAAAAGCTAAAACATCCAAAAAAATATTTTATTGTTTGTAAGCCTACAATGCTATTTATACACTGAAAATGTGTATAATAAAGTTGTGTGTAACAAGCAGAAAGAAAAACCTTCAACCCCATTACCAATCAATCATACATCAATTGTTCGTTGGTATCCATAAGTCAGTCGATAATGTCAGGTCTGTCTGTGCGGCCGTTTGACCGTCCGTCTGAATAAACAGCTCTCGTTCAACATCTAGCGAGCAAATTTATTTTTTTGAATCTCCCCCAATCCTCCTAAATTTAAAAAATTGTGTTTTCAATATCAATTAAAGCGAAAATTTTACTGTCTTATTATATTCATCTAGTTATTTTTATCAATATCGGTTGAGAAATATATAAGTTATGAAAGCAAACTGTGTTGGTACCTCTACATATGTGCATAGTATATTTGCGTTTATTTTGTTTCGTTTTGAATTCTATTGCAGTTATAATGTATACATGTACTATTACTTATTTAAATATGTATATATATTCTTATCACTAGTGACAAAATGGTAAGAAACAGGTCTCATTAAATTTATTAGGGGCAGCTAGCCGTCACAACATTGCATTATGTCACCAAGAACAGGCGGCAATGATCTTGATGACAATAAATATGTGTTCTTTTTTGGCAAGTTGCCGTGTCTCAAGGTAGAGGAGGTAATATCTATTCCTCCTCCTTTCCTCTCTCTCTCTCTCTCTCCTTCTAACCGCATACACTAAATGTTTATAAAAACAAATTACAATATAAGTTTTGTTCACCTCATTTTTCACATTAATACATTATTATGTTCCCATGCTAAACAAGTTCACAATGTACGATAGGTTGTATCTAAAATACACACATACATTTATATACATACATATATAGATATATACTTTATAATGTCGGAGCTGTTTTCGATTTTTATATTAATAATAAAAAATATGTACATTTGTATGCTTTGTGACACTAAAAAGCCTGCTTCCTTTTATAAAATAGTTGCACAATTGCATATATATATGTATATATATCTGCACACGTTGAAAATGGGTCACAATGACATAATATATATATATATATATATATAATATATTGTTTAGCATGGGAACATAATAATGTATTAATATATATATATATATATATATATATATATATATATATTCACATTAATACATTCCCATGCTACACAAGTTCACAATGTACGATAGGTTGTATCTAATATACACACATACATTTATATACATATATAGATATGCATATATATATATATATTATATCATTGTGACCCATTTTCAAGGGGTGCAGATATATATACATATATATAAATTTTAGCTGCAGGTCCTCCTAGTGCCCGCGCAGATCGAGTTTGTTTTCGATATTCGATAACTTGCCCCGTTTCCAAGTAATCGACAAAAATCGATATTGAAATCCTGTTTTTGAGCAATTTTGGGAAATAATGAAAGCTAGAGTCACCAAACTGGACATGTATCTTCTAGAATAGTATATATATCAAGTATCTGTCATTTTATAGCTACCACCGCCTCCCCGCTACTACCTAATAGCTATAAATCAAGTAAAAACACCAATTTATGCTGCCCACCAATAGAAGCCACAATTAAAATGCAATTGACTTTTTGATAATACACGAATAGAATACTATAGAATATACAATATATAGAAAATTTCATCAAGATCAGTTGAGAAAGACAGAAGTTATTAAATAAAGAATGTTATTGCTGGCCTCGAGTTTGGGGCAGCTATTGCTGACCTCGAATTTGGGGCAGCAAGCGCAAATTCCAAGAATTCCTGTATACATGTACACACACACATTCATGCGCGTCTGCTTTGAATTCTATCAACAGCATTGCAATTGCTAATGTATTGTTTTCTCTGCTGCTATTTGGCTTGCAATTATTGGTGTGGATGTTGGGTTGAGGCGGCGGCAAGTAGTTCGGTATGTTGCGAGTTGTGATCCTACTGAGGACACTAGTTTTATTTTTTTTTTGGTTGGTGTGGCTGTTGAAGAGAGGCGGCAGCAAGTAATGCGGTCAGTTGCTAGTTCCAACCGTGCCAAGTGATTTTTTTTTTTTTTAATTTATCTTAGTTACTACTAAAGCGAACGAGCGCGTTGGTGTTGGAATAAGAGGGTTCAGGGTATCCCCTACTCGGGAGCACCAGACTATAACTTCTTACTTGTTTTAAAGATAAATGCGTGTCAAGGTTTAATAGGGTGCTTCCGGGTTCAAATTGACTGTCAAAGATCTATATTTACTACGTCAAAAAACTAAATTCTTCTTTCGAACCTGCCTACCAGAAAGTTAGAGGTCTGAAATCGCAGCTTGTTAAACTGTATTTAGACTCTCTTGCTTTTAATTTTCAAATTATAGCTTTTATTGAGACCTGGCTGAAGCCGGACATCTCAGACTCTTCCATTTTCACCTCCAAATACACTACTCACAGGTGTGATCGAGCTTCCCGTACAAGAGGAAGAGTACTCATAGCTGTCGAGTCCGCTCTTTCGTCGGAACGCATCGAACTTCCCATCTCAGAGATTGAGTTGTATTTGGAAGTTTTTCTATCTAACTTGTTCATGTATCAAACCCATCTTAATGCTATTAAATCTATCTCCTCCCTACTTTCGTATAAGGACCTTTTAGTAGTTCTTGGGTACTTTAATCTCCCAGATGTCGACTGGCCATCGCCATCAGACTCAAACTTTCTGTTGCTGTCTTATCAAACGAATTAATTGATGGTCCACATGAAATGTCCTTACGGCAGATTAATCGTGTGCGCAATTCAAGAAACAGATCTCGATCTAATTTTCGTGTTGGATTCGTTCGACAGTGTTGTGCACAGGATTAATCCGCTTACGCTTCCTAAAGACCCTTTTCATCCAACTTTGGATATGGTCATTCATCTACCTGCCCGAGTCCCTAACAAGGCATCGGAATAAGCTGAACGTGTCCGTTGTTTCCGAAAAGCTGATTTTCATAAACTGAATGATCTCATTCTGCAAGTCGACTGGTCCCAACTGTACAATTTTGCAGACATTGATTTTGCCATAAAACTATTTTATGGTACCTTGTACTCGTTTCTTAATGTCTGCGTTCCTTTTGATCATCCAGCGAGGCCCAATGGGTCTCCCTGGTTCTCAAGTGAACTTATTAGATTAAAAAAAATAAAAAAAATTAGATTAAAAAAAAAAATTAGATATCGGGAAATCGCTCTGATTTCTCCCGTTGTGCAGTTGCCCGATCAAATTTTTCTACTCAATTTTCTAATAATCCTAAGCAATTTTTTAACTTTGTCAATTTTAACGAAAGACACTTATTTTGCCTTCTTCTGTTAAGTTTGCAGAAGAGAGCGCGAATACTAATCCAAGCATAGCCGATCTGTTCGCAGACTTTTTTCAAACTTCCTACTCCTCCTCTAGGTATAATAAAAATCTGCCTTATCCTTATCAGTTACAGAGGTCAAACTGCATTCTAAATCCCATTATTACGGAAAGTTCGCTTCTCAGCGACATGAACACTATCAAGCCGGTTGACTGACCGAGCCCTGATGGTGTTCCTGTGCTCAGGTACTGTGCTGCAGCATTATGTAAACCTGTGTTAAAACTTTTTGAATTGTCCGTAAACACTTCATCTTTTCCGACCATTTGGAAGGAATCATACCATATCCCTCTCCAAAAGAAAGGGAGTAAGTCCGATGTCGAAAACTATAGAGGTATTTCCAAATTATCCGCTATACCTAAAGCTATTGAGAGAATAATAACATCTCAACCGCAACATTTCAGTAGTTCTATTATTTCAGCTTCCCAGCATGGGTTCGTGAATCGCAGATCTACAACCACTAACCTTCTTGAGTTTACTTCGCTTGTAATCGATGGGTTTAAGAAAAGAATGCAAACTGACGTCATCTACACTGATTTCAGTAAGGCGTTCGACTCTGTCAACCACTCCTTGCTGCTTCTTAAATTATGCCTTCTCGGCTTCCCAGCCAATCTCGTGAACTGGTTTTCAGAGAATTTGCGTAACAGATCCCAAAAGGTTATTTTCAAAAATTCGTTTTCTAAACGAATTCAGGTGACTTCCCGTGTTCCTCAAGGTAGTCATCTTGGCCCGTTACTCTTTACTCTTTTCATTAATGACCTTCCCTCGATACTGTACTCTCGAGTACTAATGTATGCTGACGATGTGAAGTTATGCCTTGCATATCAAGATATGGAATCATGTTATCTCTTACAAGCTGGCATTGATGCGTTACAGGCTTGATATCTAGCCAACGCCTTAAAATTAAACTGCTCCATATGTAAGGTAATGACTCTCTATAGAAGCCCTCCTCAATTGGTTTCTTACATCCTTGATAGCTTACCTCTTGAGCGTGTTAACAGTACTTCTAATCAAGTTAATGATCTAGGTGTCATCCTTGATCATAAACTTAAATTCGACTCTCATGCTAAGACCGGTGGCAGGTGTCATCATTGATCATTAACTTAAATTCGACTCTCATGCTAAGACCGTGCTCAATAAGGCCAGAATTGTTTTGGGTTTTATCAAGCCATGGTCAAAGGAGTTTGACGATCCGTCACGACAAAAACTTTATATATCTTTGGTACGACCTATACTTGAGTATGCCTCATATATCTGGTCACCACAGTACTCTATCCATCAAGACCGAATTGAATCCGTTCAGAAACAGTTCTTGTTGTTTGCCCTTTGTGGTTTTAATTGTGATCCTCGTGTGCGGTTACCGTCATGCTCCAGCAGACTTCTGATCATATACCTTCCTTCCTTAACTAATCGTAGAACCATGCTGGGTGTACAATTTATCCATAAATTAATTACTTGTGAAATTGACTCTTCTGTGTCGACTAGCCAATTAAATTTCTCTATCCCTACTAGACTAACACGTAATTTTACACCCTTATCGCTTCAATTTTGCTCAACTAATTATGCCTTGCATGAACCCTTCAGGGTTCTCTGTGATGACTATAACAAGCATTACAGAGTATTCTGCTCGAAGTCTTCTCTTTCTCGTATCTTCTATTCTAAACTATTTAGCAAGTAGTATAGTCTTATTTTTTGTTGTAATTGTATTGGTACATATAGTAGTTGTTGTTTGTATTCGTTTTTTACTTTGCAACTCGTGTCGTACGTTACACGACTGCACCCCTCGTACGGTTGGGCGGGAGGTGGTATGCAGTACATTGCATCGGGATTCGCGTTAAAAAAATATGCAAATTTATTGTTTTCACAAAATTTACAGCGAGGTCCATAACACAATTGCACAAGGATTAGGGGAAAGCATTATGCGCCCCAACCACCATAATCTAGTCCCATTTTGAAATATGGAACTTTGGGATTTATAAATTTGTGTGCGCGGTGAGAGCGTGGCCTGAATGATTGTCTTTATTTTAAGATAACTTGGTCAGTAGCCGTACACTAGTCGGCATATATATCTTGACATAGTTTATATCTAATTATTAGTCTCTTTTGCTATGTACCGTTGTATTCAACGAAAAGAAAATGATGATGAAAGTGAAGTGTACATTAAAAACTGGAAATATGCGAAATATTTTGTCTATTATCTTTTGCCATTTCTTTCTGCTGAAAAGAATGCCACCAGGCAAGTGATATCGTTGTTTTTTATCGATTTGAAAGTGTTATTAAAGAAGTTTTTGAAAAATCTTCATTATTATTTGATAAACCCGTGATTTTAATATTAAAAGTGGTTAAAATATCAGAAATGAGTACATTTATAAGAACAGAAATTGTGACAAATATAACTTGGGTATTTCAGTAATAAATATCGCTAAGGAATATAATTGGTCACGTCAAACTATATATAATCAAATTAATTAATATAAAACCTTAAATCAAATAACCAATGTACACCGAACAGGCAGAAATCGAAAGACAAAAACTGATACAGACCGTCTGATCTTTCACCAATTTAAACTACACCCTCTCATAACACCAAAAGCTGTGGCCTTGGAGTATAATAAGACTGCAATTAATCCCATAAGTAAACTAACCATACGCAAGCGTTTAATTGATGCAGCTTTAAAAACATTTATAGCAAAGACCATACCTTTCATCACCCCTAAAAATAATCTTAAGCGTTTGAAATTCGCGAAAATATACATCCTGTTTAATTTTGGCGCAATGTCCTGTGGACGGTTAAACAAAGATTATCGTAAAAAAATATACCTATATGTCAAAAAGTAAGCCGTGGGGGTGAGCGTTATGTTCTGGGGATCCGCTTCTGATAATAATGCGGGAGACGTGATTCCCATTGACGGTCCTATCAAAGACAATATAAACACTAATATGAGTAACGCCATACAACAAATCGCTAGTATGCAGCTTGCTTTTTTGAAAATTGAGAACGAACACGAAATCAGTATCATTGCGCTCTCACAGCCGAAAGAGCGAAAAGCTAAAAATAGAATGTACCCCCAGCTTCGGCTCTATGAGGGCCGTGCAAGCAATTATGTTTGTATGTGTGTGAATATACGTATACATAACAACATATTTGAATGTGTTGTTATTCACAGCTCTGGCTTTAGCTGGCAAAGAAATAAATTTTCTTAGTTTTCTAGCTCTGATCATGCATGACTACTCCCAAATTTGTGTTTACATATGAATGCATGTTGTGCACTGAGGTTGGCTCTGTAGAAAATCGATGCGAATATTTATATAATTTCTTTAAATTAACTTATTACCCTGGGTAAAAAGGATATAATGTTTTTGTGCAAATGTATGTAACAGGCAGAAGGAAGCATCTCCGACCCCATAAAATATATATATTCTTGATCAGCATCAATAGCCGAGTCGATCTAGCCATGTCGGTCTGTCTTTCCGTATGTATGAACGCAAGGATCTCAGGACCTATAAGAGCTAAAGCTGTAGGTCCTCCTAGTGCCCGCGCAGATCGAGTTTGTTTCCGATATTCGATATCTTGCCCCGTTTCCAACTATCGATAAGAATCTATAACAAAATCCTATTTTTTGAGCAATTTTGGTAAATAATAAGAGCTAGAGTCGCCAAACTTGACATGTAGCTTATAGAATAGTGTATCTATATAAAGTATCTTTTATTTTATACCTATCGCCACCTCCCCGCTACTACCTAATAGCTATAAATCAAGTAAAAACACTAATTTATGCTGCCCACCAATAAAAGCCACAATTTAAATGCAATTGACTTTTTGATAATATACGAATATACTATAGTACAATAAGATGTAGAAAATTTCATCAAGATCGGTTAAGAAACACAGAAGTTATTAAATAAAGCATGTTGTTGCTGGGTGTGGCTGGTGAGTAGAGGGATCGGCAAGTGGTGCGGTTAGTTGCGAGTTTGAACCCTGCCAGGGGGACTATTTTTTTTTATGTTAATTTTTCTTTTTTACTACTCAAGCAAACGAGCGCGTAGTGCGAACTGCATTTGCTGTTGGAAGAAGAGGGTACTAGGTATCCCCTAGTCGGGAGCTTCCGACTAGAACCTTTTCTTATTTTTAAGAAATACAAAAATAAAATCAAATCAGAGTGCACATATTTTGCTTCTAAAGATTCATTTTATCAATTTTTTTTGTTTCATCTATTTTTTTTTCCGCCGGTCGAACTAGCTACAGAAGTATTTAATTTACCCTATTTGTATTTTTTGGCACTCTTTTATTTTTTAATAAAATAAAAATAATAATAATTAATCATTTAATTATAGAATATATAGAATCATAAAATTATATTAATATTTGCATCCACTTAAAAATACATATTTTCTACAGAGCCGACCTCAGTACATAACATGCATTCATATGTGAATACAAATTTGGGATAGGTTGTGCATGATAAGCGCTAAAAACCTAAGAAAATTGATTTCTTTGCCAGCCAAAGCGAGAGCAGTGAATAACAACACATATACATATACATATTTTGATGTAGCTATGAATGCATAATTCACACATACAAACATTGGTTCTGGCACGCCATTGGCTGAGACAAGAACTTCTCTGGAGCATACACTGTTCAAAAACAAAAGTGAAATCAGTCTATATGTGCTATTTTCCTAACATTGTTATTGCACAAGATGCGCTTTGTGAATTCTTAAATTTTCCTGTAAAATTGATTGTAAGTATCTAGGGTAATGTATCATTTAAATAAATCATGCATTTCATGGATAAAGCCAAAGTACTTTGCGTCGATCGTAAGTTTAAAACTTTTCGCTCAATGTACTTCGAAAACGAAGCGACGCAAAGTACCATCGACCAGCTTTGTTGAAGGCAGGCTGACGACTAACTTCGTTGCTCGTGTCAGCATCAGCAAACCGCGACTACGGCATTCGCTCTTCTGAACGAACAGCAGTCGGCTGCCTTGTTGTGTGAAGTCGTAAAGGCCAGATAGGAAGCCAGGCTAGAAATTTTTCTTCGCATGCAAATGTATGGGCGTTACTCATCTGTTTATATTGCCTTTGGTTCTATGAAGCCACAGATCGGGGAAGAATTTATTCTCCAGGAAAACGCTCCTTGCCACTAGGCGAAAATTATTACCACATTTTTAAAAAAAAGTTGGGGTGGAAACACTAGATCCTGGACAACTGAAAGTCCAAATTTGATCATTATTGAACCGCCGATCTGACTAACACAAGGGACGAAACGATCACTGTGGTCACATAAAAGTAGAAAAGGATTCCATTAAAGCACCTCCAAACCTTGGTGGATTCCGTTCAGAACCGTCTCCAAAAGGTGCTTGAGTATTTTTCATTAATTTTAAGTTTTAATTGAATTTTTCATACAAAATATTATATTAAGCTGATAAACAACATTTTGTCAAAATACTTATGCCACCTTTAGAATATCTTTATTTTTTATTTTATATGTTGAAAATAAATAATTGTTATATATAGCTAACTATAATAAATAAAATCAAAAACTGTTCTCTTAAAATAAGAAAGAATTGAAAAATAAACTGATGCATCACTATGTCAAAATATATATGCCGTCTAGTGTACTGTTTAATTTGAAAACTAGATCAGTATGCGTGGTATAAAAATTATAACAGCTCAATTTTGTGACCCTAGGTTACAAACTGTGGAAGATATGGACTTACGCAACGAATATTGCGGACTTCCGCACAGATAACAAGAGCGACATTGAACAAAAACAATGTACTATTTTACACTTTGGGAACAGAGTAAAAAATTATTTGAGCTGAGCTTTCTAGTCTGACATGCAAAAGTTATTCAAGAATTAGTTTATGATGCCAAGCGAAGTCTTGTAGTTGATAATGTGTATTTAAATAGGGTAATCGCTATATATTAAACTGTTTTTTGAGCAAATCTCTTAGCTACTGACAAGCTTTTAATTGTTAGCATGTTGTGCGGTCTGTTACGGATTCGAATCCTATTGAAGGATCTATTTTTTTTAAATTTATTTTTTTTTAACTGCTAAGGGAAACCTGCTTGTATAGCGAGCTGCATTTGATTTTAGTGAAGAGGGTTTAGGATATCCTCTAGTGGAAACTCCCGACTAGAGCTTCATACTTGTGTTTGTACTGTAGTGGGGATTCGGGAAATTTGTGAAAAACGGTTGGATCTAACCTTTTTTTATATTTGTTTACCTGTTTCGAGGTCAGAGGCTTAGTTTTTTAAAATCAAAAATAAAAAACAATTTTGTTTTGATATATACTTTCCCTATCTATTTTGGTTGCGCTTCGGCAACTGTCTTCAGGGCACTAGCTTAAAAACAAAACAAATAACATTTAAATAAATTAAATTAAATAATTACCCAAACAATTTTAAACATACATTGCTTTACAGGTCTGCGCTCTTTGACGTGGAGGTTGAAACTATTTGGCCGTTCAATAGAATTCTATATATGAGAGCGCAATTTTCGGTGTCTGTTTTGTAATTTAGTTGTTTGTTGTTTGGTGTGTTTAATATGTGTATCAATTTCAATATACGCCGCTTGTTGTAGTGTTGTTTTTGCTGAAGTATTGTTTTTTGCATCGAAGTTTGGTGTGTGGTTGATATTCATACAGCGGGTTATTAGTGATATCGTGGTACATATGTTAGAGATTTGTATATTTTGGTAGGTTCTGTTGGCTTTTGTGTTCTGATTTGTCGTATTTTAAAAAATGTTTTAATTACATTCTTTGGGAATTAATTTTCGTCAAGAATTTTTAATTTCGTGTCCAATTTCTTTGTTGTATATTGTGTCCGATTCATTGATCATCCATCTCATACAGCTTAGTGCTGTATTTATTATAATACTTCTCGGGTGTTTAGAGTTAGAGTTAAGTATTCGTCTAGCGGTTATGGTTTTCTTATACTACTTATTTTTGTTAGTTTAATAAACTAAACTCCGGACCTCAAACTAGCTAAATAAAGATTTAACAAGTAAGAGGTTCTAGTTGCAACATCTTATTGCAGAATAGAATATAGAATATTTGTGTATTCTCAAAAAGTCAATAGCATATAATGGGCTATACAAGTTGGATAATTAACTGGATTTATAGCTTTTCGGTGGTAGCAGGGAGGTGGCGATAGGTATAAAATAAAAGATATTGATATATATATACTATTCTAGGAGCAAAATGTCAAGTTTGGCGACTCTAGCTCTTATTATTTACCCAATTTGCTCAAAAAACAGGATTTCGATTTCGATTTTTATCGATTACTTGGAAACGGGACAAGTTATCGAATATCGGAAACAAACTCGATCTGCGCGGGCATTAGGAGGACCTACAGCTAAAATTTCAAGTCTCTAGCTCTTTTAGGTTCTGATATCCTAGCGTTCATACATACGGACGGACGGACGGACAGACGGACATGGCTAGATCGACTCGGCTGTTGATGCTGATGAAGAATATATATACTTTATGGGGTCGGAGATGCTTCCTTCTCCTGTTACATACATTTGCACAAATACATTATACCGTCTTTACCCATTTTCAGGGTATAAAAATGGAAAGGTCGCCAAAACCAGCGTTTGACTTTTTTGTTCATACATTTGCACAAAACCATTATACCTTGGCTTATCCATTTTTATTGAGTTAGGATATACAAAAAAATAAACTAGATGACAGTATTTCGAAAGGCTAAAAGGAATAAACGTGTGACACTTACAGCGTTACCGCCCAAGATATATGGATTACAAAAGGCTTAAAGACGAAATGCCACTGAGACACCCGCATGCTCCTCAGTAAACTCGCCGTCATACAATTTGTGCAAATACATATGGGATATAATAAAAAACAGTCGCGAACTCCAAATACAATATAAACAACTCGGTGGAATTTTAAAGCTATTTGTGTAGTATACCCACAGACTTCAATGAAAATGAAAATAATAAAATGACAAAACTAACGGAACACAAGGATTCAAAATATACTATTTATGACAATTGTTGAGTTTTGCATCAAAGAAAATATAAAGCTTAAATATGAAGAAGAAACTATGATACATCATGGAAGAACTCCTGGACTATACAATCAAGAAACTTCAATACACACCAAGAATATTGCCGAAGTACGTCAACGATTTGACAGAAATATAAAAGTCCCTTTTTGTTTTGAATTCGTACAACATAAACATATTATTTACGATTGCGTCAGAAAATGATTGAAAATTACTATACATTGACAGATTTGTGGAAAAAGATAGAAATACATTAAAAGTAAGCTGGTTTAGCAAACGTATAGCATCAGGTAGGATCCCTAACTTCTTATCAAAACATACGAGATGGAAATTAATACAGCAACTTTCGGACTAGCTTATAAGCCTTACGATTATTATAATTATTAGCTTAGTGATATTTGGAATTTGTTAATATTGTAAATACATTATAATATTTCGTTTTAAGCTTTAAAGAAGAAATCGAATGTGTATTACAGTTTTGTGCAAATGTATGTAAAAGGCAGAAGGAATAATAATCCGACACCATTAACTGTATATATTCTTGATTTGAACATATCTGGCTGATCCTATTGCCCGCGCAGTACGAATCAGTTTCCGATAATCGATAACTTGCCCGTTTCCAAGAAATCGATAAGAAACGATATCGAAATCCTGTTTTTTCAGAAAATCCTTAAAAGCTAGAGTTACCAATATAATAGAATAGTAGATACAGATCACGTATCTTTCATTTTATAGCTACCGCCAACCTTCGCCCATAGAAAATATCGAACGACAAAATCTTTTAAAAATTTCATTAAGTTTGGTCAAGAAACATAGAAGTTAATAAAGAAAACGAGTGGTTAAGTGTTGCAAGCACAAGAATTTCTCTATCATGTGTACACACACATACGCATACATACAAATAGAATTGGTGTTGGCAGAAGGTCCAGCGCAGCCCCTAGTCGGGCAATTCCGACGAGACCTTAGTAGGGCACTCTTATTTCTTTAATTCAAAGACTTACCATCACACTGTTTCTGATGTTTTGTTTCAATATTATCATGCGCTGCCCTCGCCAACCAATTGTCCCTAGCGAACTTCTGCATGCTGCACTGGTCGTTCCTGGAATCCACACTGGTTTCCTAACCGCCAATACGCTTCCTTTATGTGTATGGTGGAGAAATGCAAAATATAAAGAAACGCACAAATTTTGTTGAACGCTTGAATTCGTTTCTATTTCAACCGGATTTTCTCGTGCTCAAATCAAACTGATGTCTGCCTCTGTATGTGTTTATGTACTTAACGAAATTAACGTCTCGGCCTGCTCCCAAAATCCAAACGAATGCTCAAAGCCCACTTGATTACACTATGCAACAAAAATGTATGTTTTGTTACCTTTTTTAATTAAACCAATGTTTTGGATAGACTTGGGGACTCTAATAACTAAATTTTTTTTTGTTATTTTTGGGGTCATATACATATATACATATATATGTATATATATATATATATATATATATCTATATATAAATACTAGCGGGTATAACCCGGCCTTGCCCGTGGCATGTATGTTATAAAATCAATGTTTTCAAGTATGTTATAAAATCAATGTTTTCAAAAAACTGAAAATGATTTTGAAACTGATCGGACGGGAATCAAACAACTTTTATGCAAATCGGACAAAACTTAAAATTCACAAAAAAAATCTTTGAAATGCATTTTCCATCGAATGAGTTTAGATTTTGCGAAAAATGTGAAACACGTTTCAAATGATTTTTCCTATAGATCTTTGGAAATAAATTTGAACACAAAACGTCATCCACCAAATGTTCGACCCCCATTTGCACCAAGGAGGGATGTATTTTTCAAAAAGTGTGAAACACCCCTCAAATGAATTTGAACAAAGATCTCTAGAAATAAGTTTGGGGCCCATCGGATCGTAAACAAAAAACTTTCATACAGCCGTTTTCCGACAATTTACCACTGTTGCGGGTGGAATTTCCCAAATCGCTGAAATACGTATTTATTAAGTTCTTATGTAGAGCTTTGAAAATAAGTTTGAAGCGAATCAGACACAACTTTTAAACTTCGCACAAAAAATCTTTAAATCGCTTTCCCCCCGAAGAAGTTTAAATTGTGCGAAAAGTGTGAAACACGTCTCAAATGATTTTTCTTATAGATCTCTGAAATAAATTTGAGCGCAAAACATCACCCACCAAATCTTTGACCTTCATTTCCACCAAGGAGCAATGGATTTTCCTAAAAGTGTGAAGCACCCCTCAAATAAATTTGAACAAAGATCTTTGAAAATAAATTTGAGGCCGATCGGATGGTAAACAAAAAAGTTACATACAAACGATTTTCGCGATTTTTCCACACTTGCGGGTGTAATTTCCCGAAACTCCGTCTTAACGTGCACCTACATCACATAATGTAAATATATATATATATAAATTTGATATATATATATATATATATAGAGATATATGCAAATAAAGCAAACGAGCTCGTAGCAATAGCTGCCTTTGGTGTTGTAGAAGAGGGTTCAGGGTATCTCCTAGTCAGGAACTCTCGACTAAAGCCTCTGTTTTATACCGTGAACCCATTAAAAATGGGGAAAGGGGTATAATATATTTGTGCAAATGTATGTAACAGGCAGAAGGAAGCATCATTAATCAGCATCAATAGCCGAGTCGATCTAGCCATGTCCGTCTGTCTGTCCGTCCGTCCGTATGTATGAACGCAAAGATCTCAGAACCTAGAAGAGCTAGAGACTTGCAATTTAGAACGTAGCTCTTATCCGATATTCGATAACTTGCCCCGTTTCCAAGTAATCGATAAAAATCTATATCGAAATCCTTTTTTTTTTTTTAGCCATTTGGGTAAATAATAAGAGCTAAAATCACCAAACTTGACATGTAGCTTCTAGAATAGTATATATATATCAAGTATCTTTCATTTTATATATATCCCCGCTACCACCACATAGCTATAAATCAAGTAATTTGTATTGCCTACCAATTTAAGCCACAATTTTAATGCAATTAACTTTTTGAGAAAATTCGAATTTTCTATAGCATAGTAAGATCTACTGTTGAAGAATTTCTGTATTCACACAAACATTCACGCGCGTCTGCTTTGAATTCTATCAACAGCATTGCAATTGTGATTGTATTGTTTTCTGTGCTGTGTTTATGTGCTGCTATTTTAATTGGTTTTTTTTCCATAAGAAATAAATTGTGGGTATAGCTGTCGCGTAGAGGCATTTGCAAGTGTTGCTAGCTTTTACAATTTCGATTCCTAGTTAGGGAACGTTTTTTTTTTTTTAACTGCTAAGCAAATGAGCGCGTAGTGCGAGCTGCATTTTGTGTTGGTAGAAGGGGGTGCAGGGTATCCCCTAGTCGGGAGCTCCCGACTAGAGCCTCTTGTTTTGGAATTAATTTTTTTTATTACTGCTAAAAGGTTGTAACGCGAGTTGCATTTGGCGTTGGTGAAAGATGGTTCAGAGTATCTCCTAGTCGGGAACTCCCGACTAGAGCCTCTTACTTGCTTTTTAATAATGCCATTAAATATGTAAAATAAAGTGTTCAGCTTGAGCAAGCTGTAGCTGATATCGGTAGAAGATGGTTCAGGACATTCACTGGTCGGTCAATCCCGACTTGAGTATTCGTACATGTTTTAATTTTTTTTTAATCATTTTAGTTATAAACCTTGGAACATTGAATAAGTAATTATATTTCTTGTTTAAAGCTTTTGGTTTTGGTGTAAGAAGGGTCAGGGTATCACCTAGTACCACCCTGAGAAAGTGCCCGGGTCGGTACGAAAAGCCCAAGCCCATCGGGCTTCCTTAGTTGCCCTTGAGACACAAAAAAAAGGAAGGCCCATCTTTAGTCTAAAGTGAGTAATAAGGGGTTTTGGAAAATTAGATCTAAATTGGGAATGATCAAGTTTTTGTGAAAAACTTCCAAATTCATAGACGCGTGGTAGCTATTAGTGCGGATCTGTTAATTCTTAAGTTCGCGTAAATAACGCAAACATGTTCGGTATGAAATTGGGGGCTTACAAATATCATCCAAATGTGTTTGTCAATAAAAGCGCATTGCTGCCTATGCGAACTTGTCAACAGTTAATTGAAAAATTTTCATTTAGGATACTTTAATTTAATAATAATGTAGGAGTCTCTTAAAAAATAAGGAGACGGCACTGCGGCCGAGACGATCAAATCAAGTGTTGCTCCACCTCCCAAATGAAGGGCCCGATCTGAGCTGGGGAGACAGTTTCTGTGGCTGGATATTTACATAGAGTTTGAATACCGGCGTGGCCAATGGTTCAGAAAAGCATTACCGTGTTGTAGGTTTAGAGCTGATTGGCACATTTTCAGCAATCTGCTAAAAGTTTCGAGGTTAGCCTTTGTCATGAAAAAAGCTGAATTTCAGCTTGGATATACGTGAAGATATTTAAGATCTTTTTTCTTGGACCTTTTCTGAGTAAGTTACCTATTGCAGTAAAGATCCGAGTGTTGGGTCCAGTGTTGGATTCATCAGCGAAGCATTGATGCATCTGAGATTGCTGGAGGAATTGCCATTTTCCCGGGCTCCCAGGCATCGGATTAACGATTTGAACATGGCCCCAAAGTTCCTTGGTCTTAAAATTAAATCTTTTACAGAACCTTAGACCAGTTTGGGGTGAATTGGCAGGACCCAACTCTTACGATCTCTGTGTGATACAGATGTGAAGCATGTTTAATACGGCCATCTTTTTGATATGTAGATGCAGAAAATCTTAACCAACGACTGTCTCAGTGGCCACAGTTTGCCCTGTGTGCTTAAGTTCTGTCAGTGCAATGTACACGAGCCGCTGCCGCCAGCAATTGATGGCAGTTACTTGGCGAACAGACGAGAGCAGCGTAGAAAAAAGTGTTTACCACCATGTTATACAACCAGTTACAGTTTTTGATTCAAAGTCCCACGTTTGTAGGCGTACCTTTTGTTAACGACTTGTAAAGATGGGAATTTCAATGGATTCTTTTATTCTGCACTACGACCATATATTTTAGCTTATTGGATAGTTCCACGGAGCCAAAACCGACAAAGAGTTGACCCATATCGACAATACAGTTTAGAGAAGAAAATAACAATCGCCTTCTGTGGCTTAGTATTCAGCCTTATATTTAAGCATCAGGCAAGCGTCGTGTTGGTACTGCGATATTGCTGCTTAACTTTCCGGATACTGGAATGAATAAATCAGCATATCCAATTGCTTTGGTGCCCAAGTCATGCATTTTCTCAAAAATCACTAGCGATAATGAACTCCTCTCTTGCATACAAAGTCGATGAAATATCTCTCTGGGACAACATTACTTCAATCCATGCGATAGTGAAGAATCGGTATTCCTATGCGTAAGGATCCTAATATTTTACGTCTGAGTTCCCCCTTAGTTATTTTAACTCAAAACTTTGTAAGAAACTTGGCTGGCAATCAAAAACAGGCGGTTATAAAATGTGAAAACTATGATAAAATATAGGCACTCACTCTGGAATAAGACGATTATAAAAAACGAAAAAGTAAGGATATCTTTGGCACGCCGAAGATTTAACCCCCTTGAAGATGTTTCCTCGTAAGCTCGCAAATGCTGAGTTAGATGAAATTATCTTGGAAAAAAGAATATTTTACCATATAAGAACCTCTATGTTGTATATATATAGTGGAAAATCTTAATATGATTTTGCATATCATAGTTATACTAAAAAAACCCGAGATTGGTCCCCGACTAGGGGATGCCCTGCACCCTCTTCTGCAATGTAGGCATTTACCTTACGGTTTTACAGATATATGGGAATAGAATGCGGAGTTTGATAAATAATTTTCGTAAACGGAATATTTTGCCATACAAGATACCGATCGTTCCTATGTCAGCTATATGACATAGTGGTCCGATGTTGATAAGATTTTGATTATATATGAGGATCATATTGAAACTAATAAATGGCGAGTTTTACTAAAATATGTTGAAAAGGAAAAAGCGGTTTTTCAAACTAGAACCTACTTTTTTACCGATCGTTCCTATAACAGCTATATGATAATAGTGCTCAGATTCGGACAGTTCCTATAAATGTATTATCTGCATTGGAGAGACGGACCTATGTACATTTTTAAGACGATAACTTTGAAACTGTGAGACCAGTTCGAACAGAAATAGAAAGGTTGACAGACGAACAGACGGATGAACGGACAGATGGACATGACTATATCAACCCAGCTGTTAATGCTGATCTAGAATTTATGTTCTTTATTGTGTCAGAGATGTCTTCTTCTATGAGTTACACATTTCATGACAAAATCATAATTCCCTCTTAAAGGGTATAAAAATGCCAAGAACGTTATTTTCGGTCGATCGTTCCTGGGTCAGATATTTTGATAAGCATAAAGTTTCCCTTAAAAGAATTTTGCAAATATTTAGGGAGTAAAGTGGAACCTTTAAATGCCGTGTTAAGTCAAAATATATTAAAAAACAAAATAATTTTGCATACCAATATTTAATTTTCGACCGATCGTTCTTATGGAAGCTATACATATGACATAGTGGTCCGATGTTGACATATACAGGGAGCATAGTGAAACTAATAAATACCGAGTTTGTTCGAGATATCTTGTTAAACAAACATTTTTTTACAAGAACCTACTTTTGACCGATCATTCCTAAGGCACCTATATGATAAAGTGGTTCGCTTCAGCCGTTTCCGAGTTATGTACTGCCTGCGAGAATAGTTCGCAAAGAAACAGACAGACGGAGAGACGAACAGACGGATGGACGGACAGATACTTATAATATTAAATGGCAAGTTGAGATATCTTGTTAAAAGAAAATATTTCCAAACAAGAACCTACTTTTGGACCGATCGTTTTATATAGCAGCTATATGATAAAATAGTCCGTTTCAGTCGTTTCCGTCATATTTACTGCCTGTAACAGACAGATGGACCTACATATGTAAAGTTTTAAGACGATAGCTTTAAAACTGACAGACTATTTTTAATAGAAGCGGGCAAACGGACTACCGAATATGGCTATATAAAAGTCACCTGGTGTGGGAGACAACTCCTTTTATGCGATACACATTTCATGACAAAGGTATAATAAACTCTATAAGGGTAAAATCAAATTGTGGGGTTCCAGCTTTCCAGAAAAAGACATCCTTTTAGTTTCGAGATATGCTTAATTGTTCTCGATAACATGACGCAAACTCACTTCTTGTGGTGTAATAAAGACCTATCTTCCCATTTGTAAATCTCTACTCCTTAAGGTGACTAATGCGCTAATACAGACCTGTATGTTATAGCGTAATGGAAGCGACTATTGGTACTGATAAACCATTATAAAAAGTCTTCGGATCAGAGACGCCTCCTACTGATTATTACAACAATATCCACAACTTCATAATATAATTGTATGCCTATGCATACAGTTTACGTATTTATATGCATACTTGCTTTGTTATGAATGTAAATGTATAAGTAACTTGAACGTCCTTGGTTATGATTTGGCATTGAGTGATATACGAAGCGACTCAACAAGCAATGGATTTTTTTGGTTTCGTAGTCATTGCGAACTGGAAAAGTTGTGATTCTATTAATAAATGTCGTCTTCGTCAGGTAGCCAACATTTGAACCATTCGCTTGTTTAATCAATAGCAGGAACCATTAGCAACGATATAGAAACTGCAAAATTTCAAAAAAAATAGTTATACTCGAATTGAAATACCACTTAATATCTTATATATATGTTGCAGCGTATTACTGCCCATATAAAGGTCGCAATTTTTAATTAAACAAACGTTCTCCAGGCAATAAAAATGGGACGCAAAATAACTGTTGCGGTTACCACTCTAAACCAATGGGCTCTGGACTTTGAGGGAAATATGGCGCGAATATTGCAGTCTATACTTGAGGCCAAAGATATGGGTGCCAGCTATCGAACTGGCCCTGAACTGGAGGTATGGTAGGTACATACATTATGGGCTTGTACAATAACTTGTAATCTTCAAATGCATCATATCCTTAAAATAGTGGTTACAGCTGTGAGGATCACTTTCGTGAGCCAGATACGTTTCTTCACTCTTGGGAAACATTAGTTGAAATCATGATGTCCCCTATTTGGTTAGCTTAAATATACTATTCCTAACGTACTTCCTGGCTATTGTTGATATCTTTGATTAAATTGCAGCGAGAATATGCTAGTGGACGTGGGCATGCCAGTAATGCATCAGAATGTCGCCTACAATTGTCGTGTGGCATTCTTTAACCGTCAACTGCTGTTAATCCGTCCCAAGATGGCCATGTGCGACGATGGCAACTATCGTGAGTCTCGCTGGTTTACCGCTTGGACGAAATCACTGCAAACTGAGGAATATTTGTTACCACGTCTAATTACGCAACATACTGGTCAGGAGTCGGTGTCTATTGGTGACGCGGTAATCGCGACACGGGATACATGCATCGGATATGAAATATGTGAAGAGCTATGGAACGTGCGCAGCAAGCACATTGAGATGTCACTTTCGGGTGTGGAGATAATTGTCAACGGCTCTGGAAGTTATATGGAGCTGCGAAAGGCCCACATTACCAACGACCTCATATGCAATGCAAGCTTTAAGGCCGGTGGTGCCTATCTTTTTAGCAATTTACGCGGCTGTGATGGCCAACGAGTTTATTTTAATGGTTGCTCGGCCATAGCGCTTAACGGTGATCTATTGGCGCGGGGCAAGCAATTTGCACTTCAAGATGTTGAGGTCATTTTGGCCACTATTGATCTAGAAGAGATTCGTGCTTATCGCGTAAGTCTCCGTTCGCGCTGCTCAGCAGCCGCAGGAGCTATAACCTATCCTCGAATTCGTTGCGACTTTGAAATGTCTACACACAGTGACATATTCAAGACATCCACGCCACCACTGCAACTTACGACTCACACACCGGAAGAGGAAATCGCTTTGGGACCTGCTTGCTGGCTTTGGGATTATCTACGCCGTTCCGGTCAGGGTGGCTTTTTCTTACCCCTAAGCGGAGGTGTTGATTCCAGCAGCTCTGCGACCATTGTTTATTCCATGTGCCAGCAAATAGTGCACGCTGTACAACTTGGTGATGCGCAGGTGCTTTATGACATACGCAAAATACTTGCCGATAATGACTATACACCGATTAATGCTGCAGCACTATGCAATCGGCTTTTAGTCACCTGTTTCATGGGAAGCGTCAACAGCAGCAAAGAGACGCGACGCCGTGCTGCTCAGCTAGCTAACCAACTGGGCAGCTATCATATTGAGATCAGTATTGATCTGGCTGTGAACGCGTTGCTGAGCATATTTAATGCAGTAACCGGACTAACACCGGTCTTTCGTACGCAGGGCGGTTGCGCTAGGCAGAATCTGGCACTGCAAAATATTCAGTCGCGCATTCGCATGGTTTTAGCTTATATTTTTGCTCAACTAATGCTTTGGGTCCGCAACCGACCAGGTGGTCTGCTCGTTCTAGGCTCCTCTAATGTAGATGAATCGTTGCGTGGCTACCTAACCAAGTATGACTGCTCCTCGGCGGATATCAATCCCATTGGCGGCATTTCAAAGACAGATTTACGACGTTTTCTGGTCTATGCCAAGAAAAAGTAAGCAACACCACATTGAATCGTTAAGGTTTACTAGCTCACCGTCTCATATTTTTACAGGTTTAATCTTCCTGTGTTAGAGTCTATAATCGATGCTCCTCCCACTGCCGAGCTAGAGCCGTTGCTGGCGAATGGTGAACTTTTACAAACAGATGAAGAAGATATGGGTATGAGCTATGCGGAACTTAGCGAGTATGGTCGCCTCCGCAAGCAATTCTTCTGTGGACCTTACAGCATGTTCTGCAGACTAATGGCCACTTGGAAAAACGGTCTTAGTCCCAAAGAAGTAGCAGAAAAAGTCAAGCATTTCTTTCGCTGTTACGCCATTAATCGGCATAAAATGACCGTACTGACACCTTCCGTGCATGCGGAAAACTACAGTCCCGACGATAATCGATTCGATCATCGGCCATTCCTTTATCGCGCCAACTGGAGTTGGCAATTTAAGGCCATCGATGATGAGATTGATAAGTTGCAGCCTATTTACACACCTTCCACCCAGATGAGGCCCAAAAGCGATGAGCTTCTACTCTCGGTTGACACCAGTACGCAACAATCCATGCATTTGGATGAGTCAAAGCACTCTTCGCCGTTGTCATCTGCTTCTTTGGATGTAGGTGTGTCTACAGCAGGGCTGCCCCGTATTGATAATCAACCCTGGAAAAAGGCCAGTGGATTTTCAAAGTTGCATGTAAATGTTCTCGGCAAGATAAAGGATCGCACTGGCATACCAGTTTAAACTCTTTGTTTGCTTGCATAACTTTTGTTACATCTTACATTTTAGATTATTATATGTACAAACGTATCCACTGCAAAGAAAACGGAATAATAATTACAAACATACTATATTCATGTTCAGCATAAACAACTGTTTCGATCGACCATGCCCGCCTATCAGTTGGTATGGAAATGCCCGTCTCAGAGGTTATAAGAGGTGTAGGCACAGTTCATGATTAATTATTTTATTGTATTAGTATACCGTCTGTTGTTAATTCGAAAAAAGAGATTTTTGATTTGCAATACAGGTAGAATACTGACGATCAATATAGAATAGCATCATATTTGGATATTAAAAATGTTATGAAGACCACATCAAATTTTGGCCTATACAATTGTCGGATCACACATTTTTTGTATGTGTTATAAATATTTCTAAACGCTGAACCTATTAAAAATGGTATATTGTTTTTGGCCAAATTTTTGGAGCGGGCAAAAAGAAACCTAAAAGAAAATATTTATTCGGGCTCACCATCAATAGCTAAGTCGATCTAGCCATGTCCGTCTGCATGACTGACTACTGTTTATTGGAACGGGACGATTTCTAAATCGTCAAAAGTACTATAAGCGGACCAAGATAATCATTTTTCGTCAATATCTCTTTCCATTTATATAATATCGAAAAAGTCGATTTTAAGAGCATGGATTTCAATCCATAATAATAAGAGCTAGGTATACACCTGTATGGTATACAAATTCGGTTTTTAAATTTCCGTATCAAGTCCACCTGCATATTGTTTATTGTTGTTCCTCGATAAACCAGATTATTGTCCCGCGGTGATCTAGTTGTAGATTTGCTGGATATCGTCTGAAGATTATAATGGCAAAGCTATATGCTTCCAGATCACTGGCCTTGTGGCTCTGTAATTAATTAATTATATTTATTTAAACGACAGTTGCCGGGGCATGAAGTTTATTAAGCTATGGCTCTTCCAATATTCATACAAAGCTCAACTAAAGCTAAAAAAATATAAACTACAAAGACATTAGCTGCTAATTATCTTTTGATTTGTGTTTCTGTCTAAGATTGCAAAGGTAAGAGGTTGATGGTCAGCAAAAATTTTAATTTATTTGGTACCATTTAAATAAATCCGCAACTTAGTCAGATCCCAAACAATGGCTAGTAATTCCCTTTCATTTAAGTATCTGGCAAAGCCGAAGAATTATCTGATTCTGAAAAGATTTTTTGGCTCAACATATTCCTGTAAGGCTTTAACCTTTTCCGGGTCTGTTCTTGCCCCACCCCTGTTTACTAAGAAGCATTAGTATTCGACGTTCTCTTAAAAGGACTTTTCTTGCGAGACTTTTATGTCAATGTGCTGCACGTGATCGGCTTCGTTTTCAGAGAAGATTACGTCGACCACATAGACGTAACAGATTTTGCATATTTGGGCTCTTAATACTTCATCTCTGCGGGTACTTTCCGCATTTTTTAAAACACAACGACAAACACAGAATTCGTATTTTCCGCCGCTTACCGAGAATGACGTAATGTTGCGGTCTTGTGCCTCTAAATACATAAATCTGGTGGTACCGATATCTCTTTATATTTCAGGGTGCTTCTGTGTAAGTCTAATGTAACTCCTGCCTGTGTTAACAATCATAATGTCTACAAAGGTACTGAGCGTGTCTATAAAAAAAAAATTGTGAATCTTCCTTAAAATTTTCATTGTGCATTTACTTGTTTATTTTTACTGGAGTCAGGTATGGAGTTCGCAGTGAAAGGGTTGTCGACTGAAATTACGATTATAGCCCTTTTATAGCCCAATTCCACTGTCAACTTTTCTTAAATTGTTTGCGAATGTAAAATTTTCTTCTAATGTGAAATATGTGGCCTGTATGTTTTCCTATCAAAAACCACATTTTTCACATTTGCAAAAAAATGTAATATTTGCAAAAAATGTTGGTATTCGCCCCGAATAGTTAGTGTTTTTGCGATGATTTATCGAATTTCGTATCGATGTTATGATAAATATGAAAGTATCATTCCCACAAACAGCTGATATAGCAATGAAGGCAAACGTTAACTCTAAATTATAATTTTAAATTTTACAAACTCCAAAGTTTTTAACATTTAAAGATGGCTAAATCCCGCAAAGGGTCCAATAAATGGAGCCCCTACTTCGAGGCCGTATTATTTGACTTTTGGAAGAAAACATTTGTGGCGCTAAGGCAAATCAATTCAAACTGATCCGCTGTTTATTTAAAGAACCGGTACTTTCACCACTCACAAATTACCGACAACGGACACTTGAGCATAGTGGAATCAGGTTACTATTCGTTGCCACATGACGAATCGCTTTCGTGTTTTATACCGATTACCGCGGCTGTTGCACCGTTATTAAAGGCTATATCCTGATCTTCAAGGGCACTTTGAATAACTTTGTTATGCCTCAGGCCCCTTTGGCCCGGTTAGTTTTGCCTTTATTGTACTTGTGTGCCACTATTTTGTGGCATGCTGAAATTTTTTTCCTGCATGCATTTTTATGAAGAAAATACCTCCATGGTATCGGGGTGGTCTTGACCTACATTGTTATTCTCCTCCCAACTTTAATTGGGGATGCTGCGGTTAGTTAAGGAAATCGAGGTTTCTCTCTTGACCCCGTCGGTCTCTATTATTTCCTGCCTGCCTGACATGTGAACGATTCTTGCTGTGCTCGGCTGCCCAAACTCCTTCATCGTTGGTTTAGGAATACAAGGCCTAAAATATGCAGCGTTCACTACTGGCATCTGCTTTCCTGGCCAACGCCATGGCGGACGGCAGATCTTTCTGCTGTGCCGGACACAATTGATTTAAGAGACTTTTTAAGTCTGAAACAAAGGAATGCAATGCGTAAGATCTAACCTATTCACAGAGCAATCTCTCTTGTTCATGAGTTGTAATAATAATTTGTTGGTTACGGGAGACAACTTTCGTTGGACTTCATCGTAGTACTACATTAGGCTTAAATTGCCCTGCCTGACTGTCTCCAGTCCCTGTCATAGGAGGCGTAGCGATGTCTTGTCAGCGTAAATACAGTCAAACCTGGCTATAATGGTATCAAAGTTGAGTACTGGTTTATGCGATTCCAGTAATGCTCTTGCTGGTCCTTGAAATTCTCTGGTAAGTTTCTACGTCGAGTGTATCTATGCGCAAACTATTAACCTAGTTTGGTAGATTTAGGGTTTGGAACCTTGGGTTGGTTTTGGAACCTTGTGTTGGGTTTATAGCCTTGCCGCTTTCTGACCTAAAGCTTCTAACTACGATAGTTACCAGTCCGTTGGCGGCGGGTAACGTCTTTTAGGTGTAGAAGCTGTAGATGGGTTAGATGTTTGGTTTAAGTGTATATGAGAAATATATTTAATTATATATTTGGTTTGAAATGAAATAAATGCCAAGGTTTGATCCGTTTGAAATCCACAATAATTCTACATGTTTATTCGATGAAGGATGTAGGGCGTCGCAACCTATTAAAGTGTTTAAGTCGGCCTTCCTACAATGTAGCACAATGTACTCTGTTCGAGTGGGCGTAGAGGGGATTTAGCTGGTGGGTGACCAGCCGTATCAGCCTGAGAGTAAATATGGCAACTCCTCCCCCCCTTGGATTTGTGAGAGGGCCATAAGGGAGGTTTGGCCTGAAGGTTAGTGTTGCTGTCGTTGATTTCAAAGGTTGCTCTTTTTCTGGAACATCCAAAGAGTGCAATTCCGATAATGGCTGCTATAGTTAGTATGGAGTAGATGGCAAAAGAATGGGTGGAAATTCGTTATGCGATGGCTGTTGATATCCTCCAACACTAGTTTGTCTAGGTCCAATTCGTCGATGGCTAAGTTGGTCTGTGTGTTTGGTATTGCTGGGATTGAAAAGTTGAATTTATCTCCGATCCGAATGAACATATCGACGAATCGTTCTTCGTAAATAGTGACTGTGCAATTCCTTAAGTGTATAACTGTGGATTGTTTGATTATAAAATCTCCTCCGCAATCCGATTCAATTTTTAGGTTGGAAGTGTTGAACACGAAGACGTGCCCCTTTTCAGGCTTGAATATTCGGCATTGATTTCCTATGCCTTTGGTCTCGCAATTACCCGTTTTATTAAGGAGTATATTTTTAAGACAATCTTGGTAAATTATATTATTTTCGCTAACTTGAATTTTACAAATGTTTGTGTAGTGTACTCTTATGCAGGGCTTCTTAAAGTATTTATATTGGTTTTTATTGTGTGCAATGTTAAAATTCTCGTAGTTCCTACTTTAATATACTTGTATAAAGTTCTGATAGATTCTTAAACTTAATTACCTAAAACACTCATCACCCCTTTTTTGTCTTTTGCTGGTCATTAGATTATTCAACCTATCTTGAGTTTGTTCCAGTTTCTTGAATAATGTTCTTAATGTTGAATAATTGAAATGAAATGAAGATAAACTGTTGGTTTGCCTGTTGAGTAGGGGTGGTGTGGTGGTGGCAAGTGTGGTCAGTCGCACGTCCTATTGAGGGACCTATTTTTTTTATACCCTGGGCTCATAAAAAATTGTTAAAAGCCACTACGTAGCAATAAATCAAATACATTTGAACTACCCACCAACTTAAACTACAATTTTAAAGCAATTGACTTTTTGAGAATATACGAATGTTCTATAGCAAAATAAGTTATACTGAAAATTTCATCAAGATCGGTTACGAAACACAAAGACAACGTGTTTTGGCTGGATGTTGAGTATAGGCGGCGGCAAGTAGTGCGGTCTGCTGCAAGTTCGAACCCTACCGAGGAAAATATTTTTTTAAAATTTATTTTTATTACTTCGAAAGCAAATGAGCGCGTAGTGCGAGCTGCATTAAGTGTTGAAAGAAGAGGGTTCAGAGCATCCCCTAGTCGGGAGCCCCCGACTAGAGCCGCTTACTTTTTCATTAAAAAAATATTTGTACTTTGGATTTGTGTATCTTCTGTTTTTTTAGAAAGTCATGCTTATTATTAAATTTAATACTATTATTGAAAATATGAGTCCGACCTGTCAGCAATTCGTGAGCTTTGTAGATGAATGGATGACATTGTAGTATGTGAATAATGTTTCGGACAAAATGTCACCGTAAATTCTAAGTAATTTTTTCGTTTTGTTTTTTTTTTAGATTAGTCTGTACATCTCTGTCAAGGTTGAGTGTAGTCGCTCAACAGGTGCGTTACTGGAAGTTTGCTTAAATGAGGTGGTGTGTAGCGCTATTTCGTACTGGGTGCAAAAGCCTTTAAACAAATTCGAAGAGTATTCTGCGTGCTGTTCGCAACTTATATTTTTGGGCATGCCATTTTTTTTATAAGCATGTTTTATTTTGCGTTGGAATTAATTCTGATCTCTACCAAGCGGGTGAATAAGGGAAAAGGTAAAGTTACAAGAGTGTTACTTATATGTTATTTACAATGTAGTGATATTTACAACGAAGGAAAATAGGGTATTGAAATAATTCGCGTCGTAGATAGGTCGCCGGGGTGAAGCCTTTGGAGCCGCCTCTCACTAATGGGGTCAGTCAGGACCCTGGCGGCCGCATTCGGATGCTGCAGTAGCTTGTCGGCGTATTGGCTACTGAATAAGTTGATCTGATCTCCGACTTTTGTTATGCGGAGTTCGCGTTCGATAGCATCGGTTGTCACTTGTAGGGTCGTCCTGCCAGAAATGAGCTGAAGATGCTGAAATATGGCGCAGGGAGCTTTGATTTTGTGGAGAAGGCCATCGTGCCAGACCTTGTCAAACACGTGTTTGACGTCGACGAACACTCCGACGCAGTATTTCTTCTGTTCAAATGGCTCCAGTACATGGTTGACTACCCGGTGGACCTGCTCAGGGTAGCCGTGAGACTTTCTAAAGCCAAACAGTAGTGGAAGGTGATCTGAGGTCAGGTCCAGAAGGCTTCTCATTCTCAGCTGTTCCTGTCCGAATCCCTTGTAGAGCCCGAAGTCAAGTGCACTCGGTGTTGCAGTAGCTCTATATGGGTAGCACGTTGTCGCTCCAGTGGCTATGACTTCGAAGCCTTCGGTTTCAATGACAGAGAAGAGCGTTTTCCCTCGGGGGCACATCCGTTAGTTTCCCCACCATCGGAGTTTGGCGTTTCAGTCTCCCCCTGCCAAGAATTTTGGGCAGAGCTGGTCGAAGAGGGCTTGAATGTGTGTTTCAGTCACTTTTAGGACCGGTAGGCAGCATACTGACGCGAGGTTCAAGTCGCCTCAGTCGGATCTGAGTCGGATAACTTCATCTTGCATATGCCAGTGGCAGGATGACTCAAGCGGATGGTGTGACAAGCACGACCTGATCAGTATTGCTGCTCCTCCATGTTGGCTGCTGTCTGGGAGGTTGGCAGTGAGGAGAGCGTAGCCTGGCACACAGAGGGTGATATAGGAGCAGAAGTGAGTCTCCGTGAGAAGAAACACGTCGATGTGGTGGAGCTCGATCAAGGCAGAGATTTCATTCGCCTTCGAGAAGACTCCGTTGTCGTTCCATAGTGCTAGTCTGAGGGAGGTCATTTTAGGCATTGTTGTTTGCGCTAGTATTTGTTATCGCTTAACGAGAGACATCATTCTGACCAATCTGGACAGTTGCTCCAGCCTGAACTCGAAGGCTGAGTTGGGACGTCTTTCGAGGTTTCTCCCACGTAACTTTGTGTATGCATATTGCACTTATAGACTTAATGGAGTTTCGGTTGCCCGTCTTCCCCAAGTCAACAAATCTCAACAATATATTGAAATTCAAATTTTCCACAATAGCATATTAGAAATTAAAAATGTATCTTTCTCTTCTTACCAGTTTCATTTCATCTTGCAATGTCACATATGAAATTTTATGTAATTCCAAGTCCGATGTAGCTATCATCGAAATCGGAGATAGTTAAGTACAACCAGGAGATTTTAAAATTCTACATCATATTAACATTAACGACTATATGATTACCACAGATCAGATACAAAAAGAACTCCTTACTAACATATCTCAAAACAATCCCTTCTTTCCCGCTTAAGAACTAATTTCACAATTATTTCATTTAATATTAATTAGATTCAAACTGCCGCTGCTGCTGGCGTCTTATCGCTGTAGGTTTGTCGCTGCTGCCGCTGCTGTCGCCGTTTGCCGCTTTGTCGTCGTTGCCGCTTTGATGCTCCCGACCAATTGGTTGGTGTCAGGTGTCCAGGTTGAATCCCACGGTGGAGCTGTCCTACGGGTCTCTTCGGAATGCGCTGACTTGGCGCACGTGATTGTTGGGCTGGGTGCATGCGTACTTTCTATTGCTATTTGTAGTAACTGTTCCATCCCCGTTGTTTAGTTGCGAGGTGCCTTATCAGGTGAACGACCTCTGCCACTATTAAAATGAGCAGTGTGCCTGAGAGCGTAACGTTTACGGTTTTCGTATTTGTGTTTCTGCTCCTAAAGGTTTCCAGTTCTTTTGTGTTGTTTATGTTGATCTCATTCAACATCTGTAGTGACAAAACTGTTAGTTTTTTCCGCCATTAATTGAAGCAGAGGTGGAGTTGCTTCTGCGAACATCATTGTTTTCGACACGTAGTCATCTTCTCCAATTCTTACCGTAGAGTTCTTGAATCGGATAGGGAATGTTCCCTTCAAGTCCATTGTCCCCCTATCGATGCCGATTGTGACCTTGAAATCGTTAAGCAGAATCGAACTCCTGGTCAGGCACATGATGGCTATTAGCTATTGTACAATCTGCTACTTGTCTTCTCAGCAGATGTGTAATGCATGTGTCGTTGCTAAATTATACCAAGTTAGTTTTACTACAAATAGCCTTAACGTTATGGGCTTCACAATTTTTTCTAATTCCCAAAATATGCTGTTTGCATTTAACAATTTTGTCAAATTTTATTTTATTGGCCATACAAATTTCTTCAACTAACAATGGCACGCTAAAATATAGAGTATTCTTTTACCGTTGTTGCTATTTTGATCTTGGAAAATTATAATAATTCTTCCGCGTTAATGAATAGTATATTTTCGTTTCCTAAGAGGCTTGTTATTTTATCAATTTCTATTTCGAGCAAAATAACTGAATTAATTGTATTTCTTTTAGCCTAATCAATAGCATAAATTAAACTATTTAATTCTTCTTCGAAAATATGCAACTTATATTTTAGGATAGTGGCTTTTTCTTCTTTAAAATTTTTGTTTTCGGATTTTATTATATTATTTGCTACCTTGCTTAATTAATTAATTATTTTTCTTAAAACTCTATTTATAACGAATTGATTATTATTATTTTTCAATGGTTCGTTCATTTTAGTAATAAGGATTTCGTGGTCATTGTCGTCCGGTGTACCGACCAACCATTTCCATGCTGTGCCCAGTGCATCTATTGCTCTAACTTTTCGATGGATTGGTTTGAGCCTTCGTATGCCAGTTTCGGGCTTTGAAAGTTCAAATGCAAGAAAAATGGGTGTGCTCTTTCCATTTCGTTTAAGTTTCTCGATAGGTTACCGAACGCCATTCATATTTTTCTATCTTAAATACGTGAATAATTCTGTAAATGCCATTTTGTACAGCCGCAGCGCCTGTTTTTATCGGAATAAGCTGCGAGTGTGAGTAGTCTAGGATAGTTGCCAAACGAAGCAGGTCGCCAAGAATAACCTGTAAAATATTATGTTTTGATATTATTTTTGTGGATAATTTTACCATTTAGTGTTTTGATTGTTGTTTTTCTATTTTCTGCTTTTTTTCTTTTCTGTATTTTGTATTTTCTTGGCATACACAGTGTCTCCTGTCTCATACTGTTTTATTATTTTTTTCTGCCGTTTTGATATTGCAAATATTCATCCTGCTTTATTAAATTTTTTTTCTGATTGTCATTCTTGTGTCTTCCTATTCCTGAGGGTCGCTAGTATACAGAGTTTCGAAAAAAATATCTAGGGGTTTTGTGTGTACTGTGTAGTGTACGGATTGGTTGTATAATTCAACGGCTTTAAATGCTAGGTTTTCGAAATTTGCACATCCGTCATCCTTCTTTACAAATCTGATTATTTCGGTCAACGTTGAATGGAATCTTTCAACTTGACTACTGCTTACTGTATGTAAATTAATCTAAGAGTCACTCCCACGACGAATGTTGCTCGTTCGTTGTGTGTGCTTCTTGATTGTTGTTGAGCTGCTCCCACGACGAAATGTAGTCTGGTTGCAGGGTATGATGTCTTCTGGTATCCCACGTTGGCACCTTAAGTGCACTTGGTGATACTGTAGAATTATGATGGTCTTGTGACCCAGCAAGTTGATTTAAAGTATTGCGGTAATGGCCGAAAACAATTAAACACAAATATTACGGCTTTAACCGGAGCAATGTTTATTCTTCTGCTGAAGAGTTTGAATGCTAAAACAGAACTAAAGTATTGGATATAAAATTCTTAAGTCTAAAGCCCAAAGCGGGCATAAGAATCACGCCGCAATGTCATGGTCGGCAAGCCGACTCAGCATAATCATAGGCGATAATTGGGACTCTTGCGACAATAACAAAAGTATTAGGCTACCGCCGCTGACCATTGCAGCTAGAGTGCTGAAACAAAGTATTCCGCACAGCGCGTGTGAGGCTACTTAGTAATGATATTTATGTGCGAGGGTAACTCGTTAACTATTCCCCCCTTAGAATCATGACTGTCCCCGGTCACGCTAAACTTATTAATGGCCCTTTGGATTTCCTTCGAATCTCGTCTTCGCCTTAGCACTTGGAAAAGGCGCAGAGAGCCTGTGAAGATGATGCTGAGCCCTACTCCAGCTGCGAACCAAACCTTATGTGGCCAAGTTGACGCCATTTCCTCCTTGAACTCTTGAATGAATTGTAAGTTCTGATTATTCATCCTATGGAGTAGTGGCATGCTCAGGACTGGGTCATGGCTGATGATGTTCAGTAGAGGTGAAGTTGCTATGCCCGGAGTTTTGCTTAGGACTTCACGTTGGTTCACGTACTTGGTGCCGTTGATGGTGGCTGAATGCTCAAAAGTGATGAGATGTGTGCCGTTTGTTGAAATTTCGGGGCCGCCATCTATGCTGACTCGTGCTGAGCTTTCGTTGATAATTATAACGCCATCGTCAACGTGTGTGATTGGTTTTAGACTGCTAAGGTGTCGTCTTCGCATTCGGCTACGGTGTCGTCTTGTAGTTGTAGTACAGTGTGTTGGTGTGATACAGGAAATATGGTGACCTTTTTGCAGCTAAACTTAATTCGATTAATATGTGTATTATACTTTCGGACTGAAGGACTTTAATGTTAGATGCATCCATTAAACTAACAATGGGGACATCAGAGGAGTGTTCAACTAGTGACTTCACATCATTATGGTCGAACACGGTAGGATTTATTATATCGGATTTAGCAAGAGTGATTGTCAGCATTAAATTCTGAACTTCTGTTATTAACATTCTGTTTCTAGCAAGTAGTGCTTCATAAAGGTGTGGAGTGTCAACAAAATCATTTTTCTTTGCCTTGATTATTTTATTAATTGGGTCTGTGAGCTGGTTTATCTGTTTCTGCGTTTCTGAATTTATTACTACCTGCCTATTATTTGAATTAATTAACTGCGATTCGGTCATTCTAATTTTCTCAAAATCTGAGGCATCTGGAGTGCCTGCTACCACCTTGAGAGCCGTGCCGAGAAAGTCTAAACTTCTGGCGATCCGGTGATGGATTTTTAATACGCACAAAAGATTCCTGATGTGATCTGTATCAACATCTAACAACTTTCGCATGTGCGACTGGGGAAATAGTTTGGCCAACTCTTCTGTACTATCTACGATTGCTGTGAAATCGGATAAATTACTAGAGTGCCTTAAATAATCTCGCTGTTCCCACACCAATGCGTTTCCGTCTATTACGGGTCTGTAGTTTGAGTGTGAATAGTCGGTAATCCGAGCATTATTGTTATTGTTATTATGCATAGGATCGTGCCCACAATCCTGTAATAGAAAAAGGGGTAAAAATGAATTTTGTGCATTCTATTTCTATCACTAACCTATTTTTATTTTTGGTGCTGCTAGGTGCTATTTTACTTGAGAGTGTCTTTATGGACAACCCTCCCCTTAACAAGAACAGACGTTCCTAGGTCTGCTTGTATTCTTTCCTCAGAACATAATGCGGTCAACTTGTTGCCTATTCTTTTATTGTTTTTGACAAATACCCTCTCGCCTACCTCGAACACCCTGTTTTGTCTGTCCGGGTTGCATCTTTCAATGTTAGATTGTTGGGCTCTAGCTACTTTTTCTTTTATAGCTTGCCGAAAATCTTTGGATGCCGCGTGTATACCTTCGATGGGTTTTTGTTTTGTAACTGAGTGCAGTGTCTTGTTGTATCGTCAACTTTCTTGTCAATTTTTAAACACCTTGCAATTTCTATTAGGGTGCTGTGGAAACGTTCCACCTGTCCGTTTGAAGTGCTATGGAGTGGCGGCGCATTTACGACATCTATGTTATAATTATTTTTGAGTAGTGACGTTATTGTCTCGGACTTGAACGCGGCCTCGTTATCGCAATATAGCGTTTTAATGTTTGGGAATAAATTGGATTATGGGTGTTTTTACTTCAATTATTGTTCTCGACGCCACTGGTTGAACGATGGAAAATTTAGAAAACTTGTCGATGCACGTTAGAAAATGTTTTCTATCTGTAGAAAAACTGTCTATATGAAGTATTTCGCCGGCGTATGAAGGGATTGGCGTTACCCCGAGCTCTTGTTTCTTGGGGTGTCTGTCGTATTTTGCTTTAGTACAGACCCTGCAATTTGCTACGATTTCGTTTGCTATTTTGTTCATTTTAGGAAAATAATAGTCACGAATGACTTGTTTGGTATTTTCCTGAGCGGCTCGGTGTGCGCGGTTATGTTCGACAGTTATTATTTCTAACTGTTCGTTTCTGTTTGTAATGTCCGACACAAAGTTCTTACAATGCCAGAACTTTGTTTTTGGGTAATGCAACACCACTTTGTGTTGGAAACTGGCCAAAGTTGGTAAATCGCAGTATATTGCGTTTGCAACGTTGGGATTGAGTGTATCAAAAACGCTGTTTTTGTCAACGAAACTGATTAAGTGGCGAGTCTTGCTGCCGAAGAGTATCAGGTTTCGTTTTAACGGGTAGCGTGCCTCTTCTAGGACTATTTGATTCCTGAAGCAATTTAAAGGCTTGTCTGTCGTTTCGACCGTGTAGGTCAGTGATTCTTCGCTGTGAATGGTTGCAGCGTCTGACTGAGGTTCATTTTGTAAGGCGTTTATATTTTGGCTTGATAGGGCATCAGCCACGAAGTTTTCTTTCCCTGGCTTGAAGAACATTTTGGCGTCATGCTCATCTATGTAAGCTTTCCTCCTTTTGATTTTCGCTCTTGTTTTTTTTTCCGAGACTGCAAAAGTCAATGGTCGGTAAAGATCTGTATTTCTTTCGTGCCATACAAAAAGTTCTGAAGCTTGCCCAGGGCCCATACGGGAGCGTTCCCTAAAAAATTTAGCGTGTCGTTTTCGCCACCGGAGTCGTCATCGCCTTTGACACCTTCGGCAGCCGAGGCCTGCTTTTTGTAGCTCTGAGAATCCTGATTCTCAGCTTCATGATTGACATTATTTAATCTTTGTCGTCTTTGGCCGGTCATGCGCTCAGACGTGTTTTGTCTTTTTTGTGTTTCCGACTGTTGGGTGTTACTTTGTGGTTTCCCCCAATTTGTCGGTTGTCTGATCTTGGACAGCGATGGAGCAACGTCCATAGGCTGGTCCTGGCTTTGTTGTGCGTTGCTATGTGTCCTCCTATTTTGGTCTTGGTTAGCATTGATATGCTGCCGCTTCACAAAATGGGGATTTTTCTCATGGTTTCGGTCGTCCCTGTAGCTTTTTGTTTGTTTGTGTTGTGTTCAGCTGCTTGTGCTCTTTCTTCGATGGCCTTTGCATACGAAGTGGAAAAGGTGCTACGCTCAATGCTCGCTTCTGCCTCCCTAGCTAGTGCTAAAGCGGATGGCAGGTCTTTCGGCTGTGCCGGAAATACTACCGCTCTTAAAGGTTTTTTGAGGCCTAAAATGAATGCATGTAATGCATCAGATCTGACTTCTCTGTTCAATAAGTCAGCGCCTTCTCTGTCGTGTGTCATTACTATTTTGTTGGTGACAAGGGTTAACTTTCGTTCGACCTGATCGTAATAGTCCATAAGGTCTAAATCACCTTGCCTAACCATCTCTAGTGCTTGTCGTAGTATGCGCAGCGATGTTCTGTCTGCATACGCGCAATCTAATCTGGCTATAATGGCATCGAAATTTAGGACGGTATTGTGCGAAACTAGTAGTGCTCTCGCAGACCCCCTGATTTTGTTTCGTATGATTGAAACGGCTTGATAGTGCAAGCTGGTGCCATTAGATGGCCTGAAAAGCTCGTAAGCGACAGTGGCTGATTGAAGCCATCCTACATAATCATCTTGGGTGCCGTCAAAATCGGTGATAATGTGTCTCTATCGTATATGTCGACGGAAATTCTTTGATATGTTTCTACCTGTGGTGCCTCAATTTGTAAATTATTTACGCGAGCCTCCACTGCACTAAGTTGCGCTCTGAAATTTGCCTCTTGCTGAGCTAAAGCTTGGTTAACGGCGCTTGCTATTAGGGCTTGGATCTGATTTACATCCATGGCTGTCACTGTTTGTGTCTGTGTGTGAATAGTGTTTTCGGATTCAATATCCCACCCGTCGTCACTATCGTATTCAACTTTCACTTCCCTATACGGACGGTGCCAACTCATCAGCTTTTAATAAAAGCTTTTATTGACACTTTACACTTGCACAAATTCTCATTTAAGAGCCGATTATTTTTTAATCGGCAAAAGGCACAACTTGTATTTGTATTTGTATAATTTTAGGTGATTTATTATTATTTTATTTAAATAATAATTTTGATTACCGCTTACAATCACTTTTTTAATAATAATAAATATAATAAAATTTTATGTAAACTCGGCAATCACTCTTGTTTCAATACAATTTATTAAATCAATATTTTTATTCAAATTCAGCAACTACTTGTTGCTCGTATCTTAAGTTTTTTTTTTTTTTAAATTTTTATTTGTGAAGTCACTTTTGAACTTACATGTGTTGTTAGGGTATAACTTCTAACTTAAATGTGGTTCCATTAATGTTGGGCGCCAATTAATCTAAGATGTGTGTGCTTCTTGATTGTTGTTGAGCTGCTCCCACGACGAAATGTAGTCTGGTTGCAGGGTATGATGTCTTCTGGTATCCCACGTTGGCACCTTAAGTGCACTTGGTGATACTGTAGAATTATGCTGGTCTTGTAACCCAGCAAGTTGATTTAAAGTATTGCGGTAATGGCCGAAAACAGTTAAACACAAATATTACGGCTTTAACCGGAGCAATGTTTATTCTTCTGCTGAAGAGTTTGAATGCTTAAACAGAACTAAAGTATTGGATATAAAATTCTTAAGTCTAAAGCCCAAAGCGGGCATAAGAACCACGCCGCAATGTCATGGTCGGCAAGCCGACTCAGCATAATCATAGGCGATAATTGGGACTCTTGCGACAATAACAAAAGTATTAGGTTACCGCCGCTGACCATTGCAGCTAGAGTGCTGAAACAAAGTATTCAGCACATCGCGTGTGAGGCTACTTAGTAATGATATTTATGTGCGAGGGTTACTCGTTAACTTGTATATGGCGGTGTCGTGTAGACAGTTCCTTTTAATTGGTTCTCCAATAAGAATTTGATGGATGCGGAATTTAATGACTTATCGTTGTCCATAACAACTAATTTAGGCATACCAAAGGCGATCATGACCTCTCGAATTGGGTGCTTTTGATTTCAAAAAGTTTATTTGAGCGTATTTAGAAAACTTGTCTATGGCGGTAAGGACAATGTTTATTTCTGTAGTGTACAAATATATATGAATAATTTGACCGGGGCAAGAAGGAATGGGTGTCGGTTGCAGCTCACCTTTTGGCGGTTGCCTATCGTACTAACCAGTTTCGCCACGTTTTGTTATCGTTTTTATTTTATGTTTCATGTTAGGAAAAAATTTGCTCTAGATTTGTATTTTATTTTTTATTGCATTCCTGTGAGCCCTGGTGTGTTCTTTTATTATTATTTCTATTTGTTCGCCCTCAGAGGTGGCGTCTTCTAATTGTTTTTGCGTGTATCGTATTTTGTAGATGCTGAAATGTAAGGGGTAGATAATCTGGATTTTGCCCATAAAATTTTTTGATGTGAATAGTCCATTTACAATTTTGGGGTTAAGCCTTGTCCTTAATATTTGTATTAAATCTTTTTTCGGAATTGTTAGGTTTCTGTACTATGTGGGTATGGTAGGTTGGAAAGGGTATTTTAAACTCGTATGATTCTCTTTTTGAAGTTGGTTTTCGAAAATGTTTATTGGAACTTCTATGACTGGTATGAGATTATGTGACGAGCTATCGTCGCTATGTATGGTTGCATTTGTGCTATTCATTTGGGGGATTTCTGGACAGAGCGTCCGTAACTATATTTGAAGATCCTGGTTTGTATCGTAATTCGTAATTGTGCTCTTCAAGGTAGCTTATCCACCTTTTGAATTTACCATTGTGGTTCTTATTGCTAAGTAAAAGACTGACGGTCTATTCACTTTTGAAGTTCCGTATAAAAACCTGCGCAAGCTCTGTAGAGCCCATACGACAGCTAACATTTCCTTCTCACTCGTGGTGTAATTTTCTTCCGCCTTAGAAAGTGTACGCGATATGTAGGTTATAGGCTTACCGTCTTGTTCTAAGACTGTTCCGATAGCGTAATTTGATACATCGGTTGTTAAATGAAATTCTCTTTCGAAATTGGGGTAAGCTAGTATCACATCGCTTAAGGTAAGCGTTCTCTTGATTTTATTGAATGCGTCCAGTGCGCTGTTGTCAAATGTCACATTTACGTTATTACAGACATTTTTGGAGAGTCTGCCATTTTCTTCTCTAAGAAGAGTTGTAAGAGGTTTCGCTAATTTGGCATAATAAATCGATAAGCCCAAAGAAGAACGCAAGTCCTTGAGGGTGTTGGGCATAGAAATTTTCCATTGCCCTTACTTTTTCGGAGTTGGTTTTTACGCCTTTTGTCGAAATGGTTTTGTCGGTTTTGAAAAACTCACATTTGTCGATTTATTCTTTCGTATTCGTCTGCTTAGGGTTGTGAAGATCATTTCTAAGAGTTTGGCGTGATCGTTCTCGGACTGATTGAAGACGATAATAGCGTCGATGTAAACGTAACATATATTTCCAACGTGTACCCTTAGAATTTCATCTAAAGCCGTCTGGAATTTTGATTGGGAATTTTTCAACCCAAACGGAAGTCTGGTAAACTCATATTTACCTCCATTTACTGCAAATGCTGTTTTTTCTATATTTCTCGCCTTGAGTGGAATTTGATGAAAACCGCTCTTCAGATCGAGCACAGAGAAATAATTGTATTCGCCCCATTGTGCGATTATTTCTCTGATTTCAGATTAAGTTTTCTATAGTCGATGACTATACGATATTTCTTTTCTCCTGACGCATCGCTCTTTTTAGGAACCACCCATACGGGTGCATTGTACGACGAACGTGAAGGTCTTATAATGCCGTCGCGCAACAACTGATGTACTTTTTTTTTACTTCTCCCCTTAGGGAAGCAGGGCAGGGATAATGCTTGCTGTACACCGGAGAGTCCGATGTCGTTCTTATCTCATCTAACACTTTCGTGGCGTAGGTCAGTTTTTCGAACAAGTCTGAAAGTTTTTGTGTAATGCGAGCTATGAGGTTTTCTTGTGTGCAGTGTGTTCAGTTCTTACTTACATATTATTGACCGCTTGAGTTGCTAGTTGTTATATTTTAATTCTATAGATACCATTTATTATTAATATATTATTACCTAATATCCCAAGATATGTTTTGAGTGTAGGTAACATGAAAAATTTGATTGGCTTATTTTTTTTTTGAGAACAAACTATTGTTGCTATGGTATGTTAATTTTGTTTGTTCACCAAACTAAATTTACGAAAAATGTTTTTTCGTTTTGTTTAGGATTCTGAATTAAATTCGGTTGGATATCATTTTGGTTTCAAACGGTGTCGATAAGGAAATTGAGTGTCGTTCCGTTCCCCGTTACGCAATTGAAATAAGGCAGCGAGGAAAAATGTAGTCTTTGAAATGGACATCTGAGGCCTTGAACATGGTCGGGTTATATTGTAGTGTATCCTAGCTTGCGGTCTGGTCAGGTAAAGCGGTAGCTCCTTTTAACTCTGCGCTTTCGAAATAGGCTTGCTCATCAACGTCTGTGTAGTATGAAACACACGGTTTGGTCTCTTTTACCGTTGGCTCCAGTTGCTATATGGAACTATCGTTGGAATTTCGGAGGAGGTCCGATGGCTGCGGTAGCGGGGCGTTTACGAAATCGTTTACCTGGGGCCTGCTCATATAATTAATGCTTCCGGTCCGAATGGAACCATCTTATTCCATCGGTACCGTTTTGGGCTCCGGTTTGGCAGCGATTTGGTGTGGAGAAGCTGGGTAGGGTTGTCTAGGCCCAAAGAATTGTTGGAGTATAGCGTCTTCTGCATATGTCGGCTAAGGGAATTGTTTGGCTTGCTGAGTTATTATTTGTTGTGTACTCTGGTAATTGGCGATTGGTCTTGGGATATAACACATTTTCGGATCAAAGTTCCTCCACTGTCCAGAACTATTATTTTGTATAATTTTTGGTGGTTGGTATCTAGGATTAGGGTGAACTGAAAAATGTCTAGGTGGTAGAGGTGGCGGTTGTTGTCTAATTTTGGGTATAAAAGAATTTCTCTGTTCTTGGTTTTCTAGTAGACTAATAGCCAGGAGTCGAGGTAAATCGTCATTTAAACCTCGCACGAACGTGTCCAAGGCTTTGCCTATTCGTCATTTCTGGAGTGTCTTCTTGTATGCTTATCTTATTAGGGATCAAAGACAACTGGTGATATATCGTTTGGTAAAATTCATTAACGGACAGACGACCCTATGCCAGTGAGAACCTCTGACACTCGAGAGTTTTTAAATATCGTTTGTCGCTGTGTTTTATACTGCGAGTGCTTGTTATTGGCCACTTATTGTGTTACCTTATTTATTTAAACACTTGTTTTTGGGCTTCGTCTTTTCTGTTATCAATGGACGATTATTAAGCAGGTATTATGCAATAAATTTATAAAAATTATAAATGGATTTGTAATTAGGTTTTCAGATTACTTAATCTAAATGTAATAATAGGATATATTGATCTTAAAATATTCCCAAGTAGAGAAACAAAATGGTAAAATATATACATTTTCTTGAATGTCTTATGAAATTAATTTTTGTTTGTTTGTTTCTTTAAATTATTTCTGTCACCGAAACACTAACCTTACACGATAAGTAATATTCGGCGAATCTCCCACGTCTTTACGATTCGCACTCGCGCTGTGGCTCTTTTGAGGCACTTTTCGAAGTACTTAAACATTCGTGCGTGGCATTTTAATTTCGCGACACGTTGTCTTGTTATCTTTACTCGGTCCCTGCTCGGGCGCCGATTAAAACACTCGAAAATTGTTTTTTATAAAAAAACCAGAAGTCCCAAATAACAGTCAACACATACTTTTTTGCGTTCTGCACACAAAAAGGAAAAAACAGAAAAAAAAATCAGATTCAGTTTCGCTCTTCATCGAACACTTTATTTCGTTGCACTTGTGTACTCTGTTTCCTGTTTCTGGTTGAGCAATGCACACTGTTCTGTCTAACAGTAACATCTTAACAATACACATTCGGTCGATCGCACAGAAAATGTGTGCCTGTCCAAGAGCATAACGAAAAAAGGGGAAGCGAAAAGTGTCTTTTCTTGTTGTTGTCGTGTGACGATATCAATGAAAGCTAGAGCGAGAGAGAGAAAGAAACAGAGACTAGGCTATTATATGTACATATGTGTGCATATCCACGTATGCATATCCACAAAAAACACTTTGACAGTTTGACGAAAAGTGGCTTTGCTCGTGCCTAGTGTCTGGTGCGTAGAAACAAAACTTCGTGTGTTTTCTTTCTCCCTTATTCATTTTGTCCAACAAAAACTGGTATTTTGCAGATAACCAGATAGTGAGGACCGAATTTTGCGACCTCTGAAAAAACACAACTGTTTATTTCGAGTGCTGCGTAAGAACTTATTTGACAATTATTTAATTTAATATAAATTAGCCTCGCCAGCCGCTGCTGCTGGCGTCTTGTCGCTATAGGTTTGTCACCGCTGCCGCTGCTGTATCCGCTGCGGCTTTGTCGTCGTTGCCGCTTAGACGCTCCAGCCCAATTGGTTGGTGTCGGGTGTCCAAGTTGAATCCCACGGTGGTGCTGTCCTACGGAGCTCTTCGGGATGCGCTGACTTGGCGCACGTGTCGATTATTAGACATGCACCTTGGCCGTGATTGTTGGGCTGGGTGCATTTCTATTGCTATTTGTAATAACTCTTCTTAAAAAATTCAGAAAATGTCCAAAATACTCATACCAGACAATTGAAATGTAAAATAAATTAAATTAATTTTAGATAATATAAGCCTCGCTATACATTTGTCAATAGCTTATATAGTAAATACCTTTATAATATCCGTTGAATAAACTATAGTTAAAAGTAACACTTTTACAGAAGAAAATATACTATTTAGCAATATAGAAGAATATTTAAAATTTGCTAATATAAAAATTGCATTTAATGGCGAAAAACTTATTTAGGTTATTGACATCCCAATATCAGAAAAGGTAATTTCTCAACGCCAACTTTTAAAACCTTTAAAAAAAAGAAAATGTAAGCAAAATAAAATATGAAAAAGTAAAAGTGCAGTTTTTGCTATTAACGATCAATGTAGATAGACACAGCAATCATTGTTAGTAATCATATATAGACAATAGAACCGATAGATACGGGAATTATACTTCTTAACGACTCTAATGGTAAACTTTCTATCGGTAATGAATCAAAATAAAGTACGGGATAATTTGTAATTAAATTAAATAACCGTACATAAGTCGTGGGAAATGAAGTTTTATCCTCATATGAACCCTCCATCTTTAAACCACTGTCGGCCATGATCCAACTGGAGGGACCATTAAAGGCGATAGAAGAGGTGTTGTCACTGCAGCTGATGAAAGACGCTTTACAAGCCAATTTCAAGACTAACACCATTACTAATCTCGGAGTAACATCCGGAATACTTTTGGCTTTCGTTGCCTATACAATAAAACTCAAGCTGTACAGGCTATTATTGGGGTAACTGCCCCACTAGCAACGAACAGCGCCCAGCCAAAACTCAAGCTGTGCAGGCTATTGTTGAGGTAGCTGCCCCACTAGCAACTAACAGCGCCCAGCTTAGGTTGACGAAATAGAAGCTCCCCCGTAAAACAGCATGAGAAAATATAGAAGCATCGACGATCTATCTGTTTTTTAACAATCGACCGGGACTATTGACATCAGAGAGGGAGGAGTTAGCACCTAAGTTACTCAAAATATCAAAATTTAGGTAATCAGCTTTCTTACATTTGGTTCCCGCACGTGGCAAGTCAACGTTAAAGCGTTGCGTATTCAACTAATGTGAATCGAGGTCAACGCGCTTGTTGGGATCGGAAGTTCGGCAACACGATTGCACAAGAACTTAATTGTGGAATCAGCTGAACCAATGGAGTTCGTTGCGAACCCATGCGAAATTCACTAATTGTGCATTTCCACAGACGCAACAACACCAAACTGGCGATGCCGACGCAAACTGCATTTTGCGAGCCTTTCTTATAAGTGATATCGAAGTCCTACTCCAACAACTAGAGTCTTCATCGAAAAAATTTTGGAGTTAGACTCCTTTAAACTTATTTATCACACTAGAGGTCTGTGGTCAGTGATTATAGTGAATTTCCTGCCGAATAAGTATGGTCCAAAGTATTTAATAGCCAAAACTGTTGCCAGCATTTCTTTTTCTACTGTTCTGTATTCGATAGGGTTCTAGCAAAACATACCGGTTTGTCATTGCCTAGGCGTCCCTGTGATAATACTGCTCCAATCGCTATATTACTAGCGTCGGTGATTAATACCAATTTTTTGGGGTTCTGTAAGAGGGGGTCATTACAGAGGAGCGTTTTGCAAAACTTAAATGTGTTTACACATTTTTCCGACAGAAATGTGTTCACACATTTTTCCGACAGATCGACTGGTTTTTTGCCTTTTAGCTGGGCTGTTTTGTGATTATAGCAAAATCCCAAATACATTTTCTGTAATAGCCTAGAAGACCAAGAAAAAAATTCATTTGTGTTTTTATTCGGGGTATTGGACATTTTTGTATTGCTTCTAGTTTGTTCGGATTCGGCTTGATCCCATGCTCGGTCACGATATGGCCAAAAATTTAAATTTTCTCCTAAGGAATTAGGATTTTTCTGAATGTAGTTTTCAGTATGCTTCATTTAATTAAGTGAACACTCGTTCTAAATCTGTAATGTGGTCTTGCAAGAATTTAGAGAATACTACGATAGCGTTTCGAAATACCGGGCAACAATCGCCTTTTAAATCAGCCAGAACGTTGTTCATAATTCTTTGAAATGTGGGGAGGGCATTCTTAGGAAAATCATAATGGTCTCCCATTGCCGTGAAAGCTTTTTTTTCGTGAGGTTCCATTTCAATTTGATGGTAACCGTTTGCTAGGTCTAGCACGGAGAAATATTTCGCCCTGTCAATTTTATCTAAGATTTCATTTATATTAGGGACAGGGTACTTGTCTTTAATTGTCTTTTGATTCAGTTTTACATAATCTACCACTAGTCTCCACTTTGATCGCCCAGTCGGATTTCTTAGGAACTAGGCAGATGGGGGAATTGCATGGGAAGCAGCTGTTCCTAAATTTAGGAAGGAAGATGCTATACATAATTGTTCGACTTCTTCGAGTAATTAACAAGTTCTAAGTAAGCCAAGTTGTTTGACGCTGTATAGATGGCTTCTGAGATGGAAAAACTGTCCGACACATTAGTCTCCATATGCCAAAATGTACCGTACTGTAATTGGACTTGGAGGAGCAATTTTTTTCTGGTTAAGGCCTCTATTACATGAACTTGGGTTGTTCTGTTTAGTTTCATAGATAATACTATTAGACCATCGAAATAATCGTGGAACTTCAATAATGCCTTTAATTTGGCTTTTACCGTAACAGATTTATTTAGTTGTATCCTCTGGTACGAATTGAGGGTCTATAAAGTTTGAAGCTGCTGAGTCTATTAGAAACAGTAATTGCCTACCAATGGGTGAGTTGATCACGATATACGGTAAGGATGAAGCGTGTCTATTTTTATAGTACGTAAGATATCTTGTCCCTCCGTTGAGGCTGGTTTTTGAAAATGTTCGCTTTCGTCTAGGTTATGTAAATTGGACTGTCTGCTACTCCCTGCTGAATTATTGTATTGGTTGTTGGAGTATCCTTGTCGGGAAGTATTTGAAATTCTGACTTTTTAAATAGATTTGAGTTAATGTCTATATTTTCTGTTTAAGGCGGCTTTATGGCCCCTTTTTATTGTTGTTTTGAAAGTTGCCCATCCTATTATCATTGGAATACGATGTTCTCGGCTACTATTTCTATTGCTGGGTTGGCTATAGCGGGTTGTCCTCTATAGTTTCTGTTGCTGGCGTTTTGTCTGTAATCGTCTGTGCGTTTCTTTTGCATGTAAGTGTCGTGTTTCTGAATGGCGTTGTAAAAGGCTTTCTCTAGGTCTTGCGGCTGCATGGCCCTGACAGCATTTCTTAACGGGCCAACGAGGCCTTTAATAAAAGATTAGGCATAAAGTTGCGAACAAAGCTCTTCTATTGTCGAGTATTCGCTACTGCTGTCAGAGAGTATTTAGGTGAGAATTTTCTTCATTTCATCCCAATTAAGGGGAGTGTCGGCCTAGTCTGGGATCTCGCTAGCTCTTCCCTCGATCTTATTCCCGAATGTCTGAAGAGTAGTTGACCTCTTGGCGTTTGGTGACTTTCCCTGACCATCATTAGTATTTCTTCTACGTTTGGCTATAAATCATTTGAGCCAGTTGGAATGACCGTCAAAGGGTAGAAGGAATTTTTTAGCGTGTGGGAAATTTCATGGATGCTATATCTCGAGGTGTTTGGTTGTCCGTTACGTGTCATTGTTGTAGTTCTAGGTATCGGTTTAGAATTGGTTTTTGTTTTTTTGTTGTGCGGCTGTGTAGTGTTGGCTAGTCTCGTTTTTTAGTCTTGCTTCCAGTAAGTGTTGTTAAGTTGTTTCTTTAACAATGAATCGTCAATCTTAAATTGAAAGGCATCTTCATTCGGCAACCACCACACGCCAAGTGTTTTGGTTTTGTCAGACTCTGAGATCGTTATCGACTTAGCTGCGTTTGTTGCGGAGAACTCAGGGGAATTCGAAAACCATTTGGTTAGTTCGAAACCTGCGCTTTTGAGTATTTGCGACACTGCAGACTTAATTGTGTGAAGGTTCTCTATGCATGCAGCACCAGTTAGTAGATCATCGACGTAAAAGTCGTGCCTGATAACGTCAGCAGCGTTAGGGTGTGATGACTCGCTCATCTTACTTAGCTTTGTTAAACACCGTATTGCCAAAAACGGGGCTGGCGCAGTGCCGTAAGTTACGGTGTTTAGCCTGAAGAACCTCAAAGAGTCAGATGGGTTCTTTCTCCACACTACGTGCTGGAAATCTCGATCTGCTTCGTGTACCATGACCTGCCTATACATCTTTTTGATGTCAACTGTCAACGCATATTTGTGGAGTCGAAATCGAAGCAGAGTCGAGTACAGCTCCTCTTGAATGGTCGGTCCTACCATTAGAAGGTCATTCAACGCAATTTGAGATGATGTCCGACAGGACGCGTCGAAAACAACGCGTAACTTTGTCGATGTGCTTTGTGGTCTTAAGACACACTGATGCGGAATGAAGTAGTGTGGAGTACTAGGAATCTGATCATCTTTTTCAGACATGTGACCTAAAGTTAAATATTCCTCCATGAATACCAAGTACATGCGCTTAAGCTCGGGATCTCGAGACAAGCGACAAAAAACGACGCGACCTCAAAGGAGTTACCAAGCTGATTGGGATCTTATTTAAATGGCAGTCTTACTTTAAATCTACCTGACTGCAGTATTTCAAAATTATCTTGAAAGTGGCTCTCACATAACTGCTGTTCAACTGTTCGGACCTTTTTGGCTGAAGGCAACTCTTCCAATGGCCAAATTTTCTGCAATGTTTTGTCTATCGAGGTATAAGACTCTTCTTGACAACTCAGATTGACAGCATGAGTCTTCTTATGACTTAACGGCGTGTAACGCCCTGATACAATCCAGCCAACAAGTGTCTTTTGCAGAATCGGACAATTCGGACCTTGTTTAATCTGACCGACAGACAGAAGCTCAAAGAACGTCTCAGCTCCGATGAGCATGTCGATCTTTTGTGGCTTATGAAAATATGGATCAGCCAACTGCAAGTTCTCAGGGATTTTCCAACCACTGACATTGACCTTATGGTCAGGCTGGTAACCAGAAATGGTCTTCAAAATCCACAAATCTAACGAGAACTCACTGAAATTGACTCGCGACTTCACCACTGTATGAATCTTCTTTCTTACTTGAGTATTGCATTGAGCAATCCTAAGTAAGCTGATACTGGCCTCTTCTCTACGCAGCTGCAATCGTTGTGCTAGCTCGTCTGTTACAAAAGTAATTTGTGATCCAGAATCGAGTAAAGTTCTAGCCAAAACGAACTCGCCACTTCTCGTTTTAACGCTAACGACTGCGGTAGCTAGGATTACACTATCAGATATATTGTGTGTGATAATTGATAGTGTATGTGGTCGATGAAGAGGAAAATAATATGCTAAAGCCAAACGAAACATTCGTATTCTCGAAATGTACACTTAATTGCGTACAGACACAATTACTTTCATGAATCGATGTATTAGTAATCCGAATTGCTTGGTATTAAAAAAAAATGGTATACCTTTGGCGTCCTGCACCATTCCTTAGTAAGGAGTTATTCGACGAAGTAGAAATTAATATGCTGAAGCTAAACGAAGCATTCATATTCTCCAAATGTTCGCTTAATTGCGTACAGACATTATTACTTGCAATAATCGATGTGGTCATAATTTAAATTAATTGGTATCAGTTTGTACTGTTCTTGTATAAATATTTTTTATGAACATTTTTTATTACAATTTTATTTTTTTTTTTTTTTTTTAATTTCAAAGACATTGTGGCTAATGGTATCGACAAGATTCTGTGACCTCTGCGAACTGTGCTATACACATGTTCGCGACCAACAAGTCGTGTCCTCTGCCCTATATGAAACAAAAAAAATGATCTTCGACAAGCTTCAGGGACATGTTCGAACACTACTAGTACTTGTTCGCATAAAACTTGTCGATTGTGACCGCCAAATCCCTAATACGGACAGCGAAGTTGACTTGTAGCAATGATTTGTTCGAACAGCCTGAGCGTGTTCTCGTCAAATTTATCATTCTTTGTGTTCGTTCTTTACGCTTGCTGTACACGATCAGGTTTGATCATGTTGTACCTTTTTCGAAAATTATTATACATGTTTGCTAGCAATGCAACATTTCTCTTCGGCTACAACCTGTTTGCTGTGTCCGTTGAAGGTGACACATATCGAAGGTTTGTTCAAGCCGTATTACTACGTGTTTGAGTTCGACTCGCCGTTCACCACCAACTGTGCGAATTTAAGCTACGCTGAGAGTTCGGGGTCCACCAACTTGTATGGTTCGATCGGTCTCTCTCTCTCGGCGCTGCCACGAATCACACGTTTTACACTGTTGCGCAAGGCTACGCACAACTTATTAAATTTTTCTGTTTTCACTTTGTATATGTATAGTATATAATTGCTTTTCTATTTGGACACATTATTCTTATTATTTATATATTTGTTTTTAATTATTATTATTTATATATTTGTTTTTATACCCTGAATCCATTAAAAATGGGTAAAAGGGGTATAATGTATTTGTGCAAAGGCATGTAACAGGCAGAAGGAAACATCTCTGACCGCATAAAGTATATATATTCTTGATCAGCGTCAATAGCCGAGTCGATCTAGCCATGTCCGTCTGTCCGACCGTCCGTCCGTATGTATTTAATGTACGCAAGGATCTCAGAACCTATAAGAGCATGCGACTGGAATTCGGAACGTAGGTTCTCCTAAAACCCGCTCAGTACGAGTTTGTTTCCGATAATCGATTACCTGCCGCATTTCAAAGTAATCGATTAAAGTCGGTATCCAAATTGTGTGTTTTGAGCAAATCTCTTAGGTTTTTAGAGCTAGAGTCATTAAACTTGACATGTAGCTTCTAGAATAGTATATACATATATATCAAGTATCTTTCATTTTATAGCTATCGCCACCCCACATTGTATTTGTATTGCCCACCAATTTAAGCCACAATTTTAATGCAATTAACTTTCTGTCTGCTACCCCCTGCTGAATTATTGTATTGGTTGTTGGAGTATCCTCGTCTGAAGTATTTGAAATACTGACTTTTTAAATAGATTCGAGTTAATATCTATATTTTCTGTTTTAGGCGGCTTGATGGCCTTTTTTTATTGTTGTTTTGCCCATCCTCTTATCGTCGGAATACGATTGTTTTTGGCTACTATTCCTATTGCTGGGTTGGCTATAGGGGTGTCCTCTATAGTTTCTATTGTTGGCGTTTTGTCTGTAATCGTCTCTGCGCTTTTCTTGCATGTAGGTGTCATGTTCCCGAATGGCGTAGTTAAAAGTTTCCTTTTAGGTCTTGCGGTTGTATGGCCCTGACAGCATTTCTTAACGGGCCACCGAAGCCTTTAATAAAAGAGTTTAGGCATAAAGATGCGAACAATGTCTTTTTGTCTTTAATAGACAATGGTGGGAGTTCTTGAGCTTGGAATTGTTTCAAATATTTTAACTCTAGCCGGAGATCTGAACGGGATTTCATACAGTTCTTCCACTATCCAGTATTCACTACTTCTGTCAGAGAGTATTTTGGTGTATTTTAGGGGAGTATCGGCCTGGTCTAGAGTCTCGTTAACTCTTCACTCGATCTTATTCCTAATTTCTCTCAAGAGTAGTTCACCTCTTGGCGCATTTTAGGTGTTTGAATTCCAATTTTGTTTTGTGTTGTGGTTTTTTGCACATTGTATTGTTGTTGGTAACTTACAATTGTATTAAGATTACGCTCTTTTGCATGGTTCTAGTTTAAGTTCTCCCATTATTTCGTCTTGTAGTTGTAAGAGCTGGTTTCAGTATATATGTAATAAATAAAATAGATGTAATTATATATTTGGTTCGAAATAAAATAAATGTCTGATCCGTTTATAATCTAAAATAATTCTGCATGCTTATTCGGACAAGTACAGTTTTTATATATCTTAATGTACTTATAAGCCAATGTGTATTTATGTAAGTTGTGTATATAATTCTAAAATTGTCGTTGCGGGTTAAATGCTGGCCAAGACATTTGAGTAGCCAACGAATGATGTGGGGCATCCCATCCTGTTAAAGTGTGCGGGTTTTATCTATATGAAAAATAAAAATCTCACAATCACTCTTGTGCGATCCAGTAATAGATTAGCTGGGTGTCGTTATACTCCTCCAGGTCACTGGTCTTGTGGCTCGGTAATTAATTAAATACCCAGT